>NW_017534964.1:709509-718608 GCF_001853355.1 Bactrocera latifrons | reverse complement strand
AAACTAAGCCATAAATGAAGATATTAAAATGAAATTTGGCACAAAGGCATATTTAGACGTAATTTTTTTGGAAAAGTGGGCGTGGCCCCGCCCCTACTAACTTTTTTGTACATATCTCGAAAACCACTATAGCTATGTCAACCAAACTGTATAGAGTCGTTTCTTTCAGGTATTTCTATATACAGTTCAAAAATGGAAGAAATCGGATAATAACCACGGAGGGATGGGAGGTACAAAAGTTATGTTGAAAATCACTAAAAGTGCGTTAACCGACTAACAAAAAACGTCAGAAACACTAAATTTTACAGAAAAAATTTCAGAAGGAAGCTGCATCCAGGCTTTTTCTAAAAATTGAAAATGGGCATGGCGTCGCCCACTTATGGACCAAAAACTATATCTAAGGAAGTACTTCACCGATTTCAATGAAATTTGGTATATAATATTTTCTTAACACCCTGATGACATGTACCAAATATGGGTGAAATCGGTTCACAACGACGCCTGAAATCCCGATTATCACTTTATCATGCGAGAGTATAAAATGTTCGGTGACACCCGAACTTAGCCCTTCCTTACTTGTTTCTTAATAAGTTCCGACATGTTAGGGGAGCTCACTGATACGATTACCTGTTAAATGACCCATCGTCGTTGCAGTCTTGATCAATCATTTTCATTCAATAGTCATAAGCAAAGTCAAGATCTACTGTTTAAGATTTTGAAATTTTATTGATTCCAAGTAAATTTTTGTATTTTTTGCATAACATTACTATTAGTTAAACCAATATCTGCTAGTTTTACTTACAATATACCTCTTAATAAATTAAAATATACTAGATTCGAGCTATAAGTATTTTATTGTTAAATCTAGTAAGGTGCTGTATGCATGGCCATATTTTAACCTTGAATTAGTATGCATATGTTTGTATGAAGATATTATTTAGTTATAACAGACTTTACTATGTAACTATTTACAGTAAATATGATATGACATATTCAAATTAGTACTYATCGAAGGCAAATCATTCGAAAACTGAAAATAATTTATGAAATAGTAAATGATTAGTACAAAGCTTATTTTTAGCTAAACTGGTATAGCAATTTATATTGTATAAAATAAATTTGTTTTGATTATTAAAAATAATATCTGATATAGCCYACAATTTTTTGTCCTTTTCTAGATTTATTGATTGCCAGCCAATATATACTTAATTAAATATTTWAAATTGAAAATTTAATAGTTATTAAACTACTAAACTTTAAGGAACATTTTGAGCATACATATGTATGTCATCTCATCGATTATAGCGACATAAAATAGTTCAACCCATCGCCTTTCGGGAATAAATGTAAATAAATCAAAAGACACCAATATGACGCCCACATCATATTTGGAGCATGAATCTGTCTATATTCTCAATATAGCTCGGCGCCTAAAACTATATTTCATAATGCGCGCTTAGACGCAATGCTTACACGTATATACATATGCATTTATTTCTTACTCTCAAGCTGGTCTTAATCTACTTTCTGCTAGACTTTATATTTTACTACATACTATTTACAAATTGCTCTTAGTTTTTAATAAATGACATTTGTTTTTTTCGCTTTGAGTTACTTTAACCACCAAAAAGCAATAACTTTCAACACTTAAACTTAAATAGCTTTTCATGCTTTACACTAATAAATTTTGTACTTTTAAAGTAATTCAAGTGTATGTACATATAAAGATTGCACTATTTATAGAAATGTGCATGAGTTGTTCGATATGTAGTCAAATATACWTTAAGTTGCCTAGTTTGTGTACTGAAGAAATGAATTCACTTTTACGATAGCGCTGGATAACATATATCAAGATTTTGAGAAAAATTATTATAATAAACAAAACAAGCAGAAACCGCATCTGATCAAATCTAACACGRASTAGTCCTTTCAAATTTGGCACGAAAACCGAATCGATAAATACTTTTATCCTAGATTGATACAACCCTATCTTAAGTTTGTGGGTAATTTGATCTACATAGTACATATCTGGTTTATATTTCTTTGTTTATGACGCTTAAAGTTTGGGTGTCAACTATATTATAAGGTGAGCTCCACAAAKTACTCGTCCACCCGCCTTTTTAAATAACGATAACGTTGTAAAAGTTTAAGAAACAGTGCTTGAAARTGATCGTGCTAGCAACAGAGGGGTAGCAGAGGATCTCAAAAGCTCTTATGGTTCGACGTAACATTTGTGGCTGAATATTTTGGGTATTACACGTGTCAATACTGGAATTCATAGCATAAGGTCTGAGCCTTTCGAAAAAATCAAAAGGAGTCGAGATAACAAAACTATCATCAATCGCTCCATTGCTGATGACGAGACATGGGGTTATGAATGCAACGTCGCAACTATCCAACAATCTAGCGAATGGCGCTGTAAACAATCCGAACCCGAAAAATACAGTCAAAGTCGGTCAAAAATCAAGATGATGCTCATCGTTTTTTTATTATCGTTGTATGGTTCATCATGAATTCGCTCCACGTTCAAGCCTGCCTGTTGAGMAAAAAATTGGATTTTTTTCGACGATGGTGTACCATCACATTCAAGCATGATTGTGACTGACATTTTAGCCAAACGCGAGTTCTGCTCTCGTATTCGCCAGATTGGGCTCTTTCWGACCTGTTTCTGTTTTGGAAACTGTTGAAGACAATGAAGGCCACTTCAGCCAAGACCCGTAATAAGTGTACAGAAAGTTTGATTAAGCGATCCAAGCTTGTGTTAAAGGCGATAATAAAGATTCAGATTGATCAGAAATTAATTAGTTTCCTCACTTGTTATACCAATAAACTTAGCAAATAAYTTTGGGAAACTTGTCACAATTGCAATGCTTCAAATATATTGCTGTAAGGTAAAATTATACATTAGAACACTTTCTTTACAAATATTGTGTTGTATTAATTGATATAAATGTGGATTAAAGAAATTTAAATGGATTTTGAAACAAAGAAATTTAGAGAAAAAATTTTTTTATTTTAAGTCAATAGAATTCGATTTTAATCAAACACTTTTAAATTTTGCTAATATTTTTATAGGTTTTAAGTTCTAACGATCTCTGCATTATGTAGAAAAGTAAGACCAATTAGCTAGCCTAACTTTTTCCAAATATGTTTCTAAAATTCTAAGCTTCATTTCCAACATAATATGTTTTCAGTTAGCAAGGCTCAACTAACTACGTTTCCTCTCTTATCCTACTATTCCTCTTATTCTACTATTTCTTTTTCTCTATTAAAACTAAGTCAATAATAGTCACAAATGATTTCCTTCAGCTCACTTTCATTTTCTCTTTCCTTGCCTCTATTCTTTCGCGTACTCACATATTTATTTAAGTGCTAGCAATTCTACCCAACTAGAGATGAACCTATCAACAATTAATTGACAACGAAAAAAATTATATTAATCTGCAACAATTTATACTAATCAATGATGATGACCGAACAGTCTTCTAGCTGTTGCTCCCACTGCCACTGCAACTGCCATCGCTTGCGCTCCTATTTAATATGCCACAGCTAATTGTCATCTGCCAACGGTTCGAATGCTGTGCGACCAACACCAGTAGCTGCTRTAGCCGTAACATACCGGCAATCGATAGCTTGGTTGGCGCACATAAATATTAAATTGCCAATATTGACACAGAAATGCTATTAACAGTGGCAGCATGGCTRCTAAGTCGGGCAGCGCAAGCAGCARCARTGTGGGTGTGATATGCAAAAGTATCGAATTACGAAACGCTAATGGCAAGAACGCTGCCGCCGATGATGTGGCTGCTGATGACGTGCCGGCATTTTTAAGTTGATTATCTGCAATGAAAACCCGTGAAATTATAGTTAATTGGCTGGGTAATCAACATATGTTTAAATGAAAAGCAAACGCATCAAATAATGACAAAAATTTTAAGTGCTGCACTGTTAATTAGTTTCAATTCTTCTAATATACACATACATRTTTATAGCGCTGTTATTGAAAAACCCGTTACAATATATTGACTGTAAAACTCACCTTCTAATGCTTTGTCACGCAATCGTGACTTGGCCACAACGGTTTCGCGCGATTCCAGTACGGGTATCTTCTGATGTTTCTCATGTGCCACGCTTTCTTCATTGCTTTGCCAATATACCGAAGATATTTTTGCCACACACTAGAGAACAATACAAGAACAAGTACACAATTATTTAATCAATTGGGTAAATAGAAGAATGTGGAAAATATAATATAATTCAATTACGCCGACACAATCGCACATTAATATCTTTCTGATCCAATACACATACACACATACACAGATGAGCTTATATATATTTACTCTAACRCATATACACCCACACGAACTGTCTCACACAGACGTACACTGATGTGCATTCGTTCCCTTGTTGATATTTACTTATCTAACGTTGCCACTAAACAAAGTTGCGAAAATAAATATCTTCATTTCGACAGCTACTAAGTTACACAAATACCCCCAACATACAGACAATATAAAATGAAATGCATTCAACGTGGCGTTCACAAATTTCCTTTTATATACTTGTACATTTCACTGTCCCACTTTTATTGCTATAGCAAACAAGTGGAAAGTAATAAAAGAAAACTCAGTGTAAACATTGCAGGCAGCTCCAAACCCACACACTCATTACGTGGACCACATACACACATAACATTTATATGCCTAGTGCGCTGCCATAAGCAAGTGTTACGTATACGCCATGCTGACCGGCACGTTCAGCGAGTATGTAGTAGTATGACACATATGTGTACGTTGGGATTTTCCACGCACTTTAATGACTCACAGAATCCTGTTAACACAATTGCCGCCAAGCTATCGGACAACCGCAATACAAATACAAATACGCGCTGTGCGCTTTAACAGCAACCTCACGCTCTGGCCATATTCTCAAGCAT
Organism: Bactrocera latifrons; assembly: GCF_001853355.1. Classification (NCBI taxonomy): domain Eukaryota; kingdom Metazoa; phylum Arthropoda; class Insecta; order Diptera; family Tephritidae; genus Bactrocera; species Bactrocera latifrons. Next base: position 713,669 of record NW_017534964.1, on the reverse strand, counting down.
TTGTGTGTGTGTATGTAAACAAAGTTGTATATGTTCAAATAAACAGCGTCCCCTGGTAGAGAATACGGTCCGTATTTGTTCTGCGTTGAGAAGAAGATTGTTCTTTTGGATGTCTTTTAGTGAATACAGGTACGTAAAAAATCTTCCGAAGGTTAATAATTAAGTTACTTGGAAGTGTTGAGTTCTAAGTTTTGTTCTAATATTTCTCGTTTCGAGTTTTAATAACTGTTGAATAGAAAACGAAACCGAATCATAAAGCAAATTTTTAGTTCGACTTGAACTTTGCTATGCAAATATGACAAAACTAAAATAAATATTAATAATATTTGGTTACATCTCTATAAAATAATTGGAAGTCGATATATGAGTTCTAACTATGTACGACAAAATAAATGCTTTACAGAGGTTCAGTAAATAAAGCTGCCAAGTGGTCGTAAGTATATATTCACAACACTGATGACTTAAAGGGCCTTGGAATCTGCTCGAAAGACGATTTGAGAGTCTCAAAATATTAAATTGCTAAATGGAGACAAAACGAAACTAGAACTGTAGAGTCGAAGCGTTTTATTTGGTTAAATTCAGCGCTTTAAATGAGTTTCACGGAAACGACATTTTTCAAATTTTGCATCAGATGAGTTTCTAGAGTTATAATCGTTACTAAAGCACCTCTTTAAGATGAGAATTAAGAAAATTAGCTCATTAGCCATAAGGGAACTGTGTGACGGCATTTCAAACTCCTTACGTACTGCTGCAACCGAAACATTTGGTTTCCGGAGAGTGCAAAAGAACAGCTGGTACGACGAGGATTGCCGTGTCGCAGCAGAGAGAAACAGGCTACCTACGTCGCCACGTTGCGATCGACCACAACACGTGCGGGATGGGATAGATACCGAGAGTTGAAGAGGGAAGCAAGACGCATTTGCAGACAGAAAAAGTACAAAGAGATTGATAATTCTCCAAAAAAAAGAAAAACCCCAAAGGTGAATTATGGAGAGAACACTTCTCCAGCCTACTGAAATGCAATGAACGTACAACGCCAGAAGGCGAACCCGATTCTACAATCGATGACGATGGAGCAGACTATGAAGACGTTCGAATAGTAATTAGTAGGGTGGGTCATTTCGGTAGCAAATGACGTGACAAATAACTTTTGTTTTATTCATTTTGCCATGAGATGCGTATTTCAGGCGCTAGGTAGACAATTTCACGATTTTAGGCGAATTTCCGAAATTTCAAGGCCGGAGTTGGGGTTGAAGGTGCAACCCGATCTCAAAACAAGAAGTTTCATTGGAATCAGACTAAGGCAACTTTTCCGCACTATTAGAAATCCCGAATCGAAAAAAGTTCGGAATCGACCCACCCTAGTAATTACCCGCCTAAAGAACAATAAAGCGGCGGGGGCCGACGGATTGCCGGCCGAGCTTTCAAACACGGCGGTGAAGAACTGATAAAGAGCATGTATTAGCTTCTTTGTAAAATATGGTCGAACGAAAGCATGCCCAATGATTGGAATTTTTARTCCAAAAAAAAGTAGACCCCATAATCTGCGCCAACATCGCGTAAGTATTGTGTGAAAGATTAATTGTGGCTTTAGACCTGGCAAATCAACAACCGACCTGATATTCACCAYGCGCCAAATCTTGGAARAGRCCCGTRTAAGGAGAATCGACACASAACATCTCTTCGTCGATTTCAAAGCTGTTTTTGACAGTCCGAAAAGGATCTGCCTTTATACCGATCATGTCTGAATTTGGTATCCCCGCAAAACTAATCGAACTCGACGAACAAAAAYCAAACTCTATAAGTCACTCATAATTCCCGTCTTGCTCGACGTTGCGAATTTTCGACAGAAAAGTTCTGCGAAAGATTTATGGGCCTTTGCGCGTTGACCACGGCGAATATCGCATTCGATGGGGCAATGAGCTGCATGAGATATATGACGTAATTGACATAGTACAGCGAATTAAAAGGCAGCGGCTACGATGGCTTGAGCATGTTGTCCGAATGGACAAAAAAACATTCCAGCTCTGAAAGTATTCGGCGCTGTACCCGCCGGGAGAAGCAGAGGAAGAGGAAGACCTCCACTCCGTTGGAAGGACCCGGTGAAGAAGGACCTGGCGCCGCGTAGCGAAAGGAAGAAACGACTGGCGCGCTGTTGTTAACTCGGCTATAATCGCGTAAGCGGTGTCTACGCCAATTAAGAAAGAGAGACTTGTACTAATTTCACTTCAGCAACTACGAACCTTTACAAAATAAGCAGCTGGAAAGTTTTCATTGCTGAGGTAAGAAACTTATTACTTCAGCTTATCAGAGGATCTTAAATTTTTTCAAAATTTTTTACAATAGTTTATTTCATAAAAATATCAGTTTAAAATTTAAACATGTTTTCAACAAATACTTGTTTAATAAATTTACTGTGTTTTAATTTATACAATCTAACATAGGTAGTCGAAAAAATCTTTTCGTGTTTTGTCAATAGATGCCATTGCAGTCGCATATCTCCAATGTTACCAATCACATTGTATCATGCCATATAGTGTTGTTATACTAGCAGCTTTTCAAAAATGTGTGAAAATAATGAAGAAATTTGCTATGTATTTAAATTTTTGTATATAAAAGAGAAGAATGCCACGCAGCGCTAAGAAAGAAATTTATAAAAAGTTTGATTATACATACGAAAAGACTTTTTCGGCTACCCTATACATAAATCAATTAATAGATAGTTAGTTTCTTAAAGAAAGCGATGCCGAAGAACAGGAAAATTCGCATTAGCATTAATCTAAAACGCTTTATCATATCAATTAAAATAATCAAGTTTTGAGTATGAAAATGTAATAGAGTTTTTCACTTACTTGACAGGGATGATAAGATAATCAGTAGTTCCTAAATAAGAAATTTSCACTTGATATATTTTTGTCGCGTTATATCCACATGGCATTATCATAATTGTAAATTATGACAGCGCGTGTTCATCTCGTTAATAAGCGAAATATTTTTGTAATTAATAGCGTACAGCAGTGGAATCAATTTCTGATATCTGAGTACACTAGTTTATATAGCTTGTTGAGCAGAAAGTTAGCAATTCAAAATAAATTGTATACAACACCAACAACCACAATTTGTAAATAGACACTATCACACACACATTCTGGATTATTAATATAGTCAATTTGTATATATATATTTATATGTTAATTAACTCACTTTCAATTTCATGTCACCATGTTTGAAGAATTTTTTGCGCACTCGGAACTCCAACCCSAGTCGCGCCACCTCCAAGCCCTCACGTCCGACAATTATGGGATCGTATGGCCGCAGGAATGTCCGGTTCGCATGTACACCATTAATTAACCAACTGAGATGACACACCGGCTTGGACGGTGCTGATGTACAATTCACGCGCACAATGTCATCAATTTGGTAACGCGGCTGGCCACCGGTGATTTGCGGTCCATGCTTTGGTGTAACTGCAAAGAGAAAAGCATAACATAGCATTAAGTATGAGCGCATGGAGACGGTACAAGCAATCGCAAGGACATAAAGGTGTGTAAAGCTGACAATACCACAACGCGCTGCTATATAGAGTAGCAGATGCGATATGGAGAGTTAGCAATCCCGTTTGGGGTTCGGCAGAGGCCAGTATGCTGATAGCTTGTTCTTTTGGAAATTTGTAAGCCTAGTGAATGCACAGTATATAATTTTTTTAATGGATGAAATTAATAATATTTTTAGTTAAAATCAAAAAACATAATAAATAATTTAGATGTAGTAGATAGCTGTAAAAAAAAGTTTTTAAATATTGAACAGTTAAGGTGTAATTTTTTTCAAATTCAATCATGCCTTGATTTTGACTTGCCCTAAATGAAACCACAAAAGTTTTTCTATGTATTCAGTTCTCGGTCCTCCTAAATGAATCACATGTTGACTGCCTCAGCCGAACCATTTCATAAATAACTTGCCTTAATCCGGACACCTTTTCCTATCACTTTATAATGTAGGAAAATATTTCAGTCACATGCTCTATGTTCAAAACAAATAAGTTTCGAGAAGGGCTCCATCGGGAGATAGTCAAACTATTAATTATTATTCTTGGAGTGTTGCTCGATTTTGTGTTTTTTCATTGAGACTGTAGTTACTCATATTTATAACGAATTTATATG
>NW_017534964.1:698951-708003 GCF_001853355.1 Bactrocera latifrons | reverse complement strand
GCTTGCCGCAGGGTTAGCAGGCTGATCGTCAGTCAGTCAGCACACAACCAGGGAAGAAAGGATGTCCAACTCATTCTGGTGTGAGAGCTCCTCAAAATTAGCGTGTTTTACAGCATTGTCTATTATAGCCAGATCGGAGAAAATAATAACTTTTTGGGCATTTAAATTAAAACACCCAACATTTAATTCGAAAAAAAATTACCATATTATCGGAAGATTCTAAACAAAAATGAATTCTAATTACTTATCTGCTAAAAAGTGTGAACTTAAAAAACTCTTTCCGTACATAAGCGCAACATTGAAAATGAACATCAAATTCGCCACGTTTCTTCTAACAAACTCAGTGCCATAACTTTCAAGGTAAATTGGTTAACAAGAAGGAAATTGTTAGGTGAATCAATTGAAAATTGTTTCATATATACATATAAACTATTTATTCATGATTGAATGTTAGATATGAACATCATTAGTAAATGAGTGAATATAATTTCCTAAAATTTATTTTCAATACTTGTTTAGTATGTAGTATCCGTATTGATAAAATTMATTAGGTTTTGACGTTTACCGATTGCTGTCTCATTTACAATGAGAGAGGAGTTAGGCATTTCTTTGTCTCTGAGAAAACTGTGACAGCATATACACATCAAAAACAGACTCAGCGGTAAGTCGATCCTATAGTCAATCTTGGTACGTTGACTTGTGAATACCGCCTGTTAAAGATGAGCTCGGTAGTGAGTTGTTCCTCTGACCGACTTAGCCCTTAACATTGCTATCGCCAGTATAGTATTCTGTGGTCCGGGGATTTGCACGGCTATACCGCAGTAACGTCGCAGTATACTGCTAGTTACGCAGCAGATAATCGTAGCTGCAGCCTATACATATGCGGACATACTCAACATCGTCGTCGTATCTTACACGAGCGTCAAGGCATGCAGCATAGTATAGTCCCGCATGACTGTCGCGCTAAKTGTTTGTTCAGATATCCTTACCTTAGGATACGGCATAAGAATGTTTGGCAGTGAGTCGATCTTCTAGGAAGCATTCCTGTGTTTATCGTACAAAAGCAGGAAGTCACGCGTGAAGCGGATAGTGAGTCGATCCTATGCCTTACTCCACGCTTGGTTCGGCCACTGCCCTCCGTAGGTCCACATATTAGTATCGAGTCACGCTAAACTGTTACTCTGCCATTGCGCTATCTCCGCGTGACGACACTACAACGCCGAGAACACCATTTAAATCACAAATTGTAAATATAATCATAATAAAACAAGAAATAAAGTACGATTTGCGGAGAGTCTCATAGTTTATTTTATTGTAACGAACCCTGGACACGGCGAGTAAACCTCAGCAAACTACAAAAAACAGCAGCAGCAGGAAACTTCGTTTCAATTCGTTTCAATGTTCAATTCATGAGTCTTCAAGAGTTCGAAATGCCATACTCAATATCTTAAAGTTCTCTAAGAATTAAGTGCCTTCCATTACTTCAAACATAAAGCTGCAGCACTTCAGCATTTATCACATTCTTTTGAAAGTATTTAAATTAATTTTATTTCCATGTACTATTTTTTATAAGTTGAAAGTACTGTAATGTATTGCAACAAATTTTATGCTTCACATTCCGCTGATGCGCTCAGCAACTGTGCTCGCCACTTACGCGCCGTTGTTACTACGCCACATAAAGTATGCGCCATAAAATTTGATAGCCAAACGCAGCACAGCGTCCGGCCAATCAGCAAGGGTGCCAGGAAGACAATGCTAACATTACGGAACATATAACGCAATGTAACATAATGTCAAATTTCCAAAGCATAAAATGTCCATTGAAATTTATTTACTGTAAAATTTACATGTGCATGTCATAAAAATTAAGTAATTAAAACTCATCCRCACCGACAAGAAGAGAGAGCGAGACGAACACAGCGGGTTAACTGACAATGACAGCAGTGGTAAGTAGCTTGAAGGATCTCCGAAGTCCTTTTGTATGTGTGGGTGTAAGGAATAAGCAAACAGCAAGAACAAACAAACAGATAAGCAAGCAGATATGAAGTGAATGGCACCAGAGATTGTACGGTTGATTGACCGATTGCGAGCGAACATCGYTTTTCCATTAAACAATTTGAAGCAGCTGCGGATTTTCGGGTGCACTCAACTGAAATGTATACTGGGTGAGGGCCAAAGGCGAATATTTCGCAAATTATGCATAATTTAAACCAGAAGTAGAAACAGAAAAATAATATATAACCTTTTGATAATTGTGAGTAGGCATACATTTTAATATTGCAGATAACATAGGAGTCTAACCACTAAGCAGGGGGCAGTCAAGGCTTCCCTCAGCCAAATCGTCACTCTAAGTTTCGCATTGAAACACAACTCCATTACAATAGTAATTACATATAGTACACCTACAATTTCGTAACTATTAATACATGTATAAACATATACACGTATATGTACGGATATGTGTTGTGAGCCATTACGGTTAAAATGTCACAGTTGTTATGTTGGTCTTTATTATTAAAACTGGCAGCAGTAATGGTTTATTTTTGTAATTAAAAATTTTGTGTTTGTCAATGCTTATATGTGGGTGTACATATATTTACGCATTTGTTGTTTTGCTAAAACAAACTCATTTTGTGTATGCCATAACTTTTCATGCATAAAACATGTGGCAGGCAGTTATTTGACATTTTGGCCGACTTTCATTTCATTTAAGCAAATATTTTTTAAACTTCAGCTTTTCGAAGCACAGTGCACATAAGTTTAAGGGTGAGCCATTTTGCTGTAGAAAAATTAATTTTTTGCGTAAGGAAGTTTTATAAGAATCTTACGAAGATTAGAAAAATCGATTTTTCACTTAAAAGCAACATGAAAATCTGAAAAATTATATTATTTATAGGATGAAAAACTTCTTGACTTCACTTTGTGAGAATCTCAATCAAAATTAATTCTTTTGACAATGCCCGATTCAAATTTTTGTACAGATCGGATTTTTTTAAGATATTATACTAACCTCTTTGAAGTTTTAGAATGAGAAAATTACAGCAAATTCTGATAAGAATAATTCAAACCATAATTCCATAATTCAAAATATTAACTTATTTACTTTTGCGTGAGACGTTATATACCTTTGCACTTATGTAGCTAGAAGACCTTTATAACTATGTAACACTTATTAAAGGCTTAAAATTTTGATGGACGCCGAATTGTACAAAGAGAGAGAAACGAGATGGGAATGTTTCGAATCAGGCGCATTCTCAGAATATTCGGCATAACAAAGGTTCGATCGATCTTCTACATGAACTCCGCCGTGAAACTACTTACTGAATGTTGAGGCCAAAAAAGTATACCATTGCCAAGGTATACAATTTAGAGATGTGCTTTGTCATAATGGAGACGTACTTCTCAATATGTCATAATAGAGACGAACTGGTAAGGTTGTGATCATTATACTTTTTCTTCATTCATGCCACAACGAGTCTATATATTATTCTGTCGAACATACTCGAAGATAACTAAATAAACGAAATTGCTGTAATCTCTGACTGAAAAAATATTTTTTAACCGAAATTTGTCTCCCAGTTTAACGAAAGTTATATTTAATAAGGCACAAGCATATTTTAACTAAATAAATAATCATGTATAAATCATGTTTTATTGATACCACTGAAAGAAGTTTTAAGGAAGCTAGTGTTGAAGTCTATGAGAAAATAGAGAATAAAAGCTTTGAATATTCGACAAGCAGAGACAACAAAAATGCTGTCAGCACACGCTCTAAAATACCATCACAGGTTCGTAGTCTACAAGCATTGGAATAAAATATGTTCCCTTTTCGCAAAGAAATGTTTAACCAGGAAGTAGACATACCCTAGTAAGCCAGTTACACGTCTAAGTTTCACAAAAACAACATAAAGTTTTTGAAATGTTGAAGTGATCATATGAGCAAATCTGTTGTGCGCCATTAAACTTTAATGTCAGAGCTTAATATGCCAGAGTAACTTGCAAAAAATTAGCAAATAATGTTAATTAGTGTAATTTAAGAGCAATAATATATTTTTTTAATGAATTTTTCTTTGTAATTTTATACAGTTTCAGTATTGTGTTAGTTCATGAAAACGATACAAGTACATCATACATTACTATGATTAAATCAGAGAATGTATCAATAGCAATATATAGTAATTACGAAAAAAACCGGTATTATGTATGTATATTTTTAATTTGATACGAGCTTTGAAAATTATTGGTAATGTCATATTATTTATTTGTACATATGTGTACTATATGTGGTTAATTCCTATGGTGGTGTGGTCTACATATAAAACGCCTCGTTAACGCTTTCGATTTCGAAAAGAATTGTTTGAATTTAGAAACCGGGCAAGCCTCAAAAAAAACTACAAACCTAGAATTCGCTCAGAATCATAATCGCTATATACAATATTTAATAAATAAGTCAAGTAGTACAAATTCCATAAGAAAACAGAAATTCAGATTTATATCCAAATATTTAATTTTAAATTAAATTATAAAATAAAATACATTTCGCTTTGGAGAATTGGATCCCACTTTCTATACGCGGAGTTTGAGATTATAAATATTTTTTCAATTAATCTGCTGACATGGAAATGTATCCAGATCCCCCATATCTCTCAAAACAGAGTGATTAAGTGTGGATTATTATTATGTACATATTTGAAAATACTACAACTAAAAATTCAAAATTCAAAATAAATTTAAATTTCAGTCTATTATAAAATAGGCTCAGCTGTGTGACTCATATCAGAATAATAGAGCATTATTTTTACAAAATGTAAATTTTATTTAATGCGTTTCACACACACATATACATGCATGCTTATGAATACATCTAAAGCAAAATAAATGCCGCGCACGCTTCAGTTTTTCATTGCTCCACTTGGCAAAATTTGTTTTTTCCTTGGAATTGTAAACAGATTCTTCGATATGAATATTAAAATTGTAAAGCAAAAACAAATTACATGTAAAAGAGGAATACGGAGTGAAAGCAAAGCAATCAAACCAACAAGTACATGCTGTATAAGTTATTTTACAATATAATAAATCTGCCCATTTTGTAGAAAAGTACATTAAAGACAAGCCGACATAAACTTGTGTTGCACATTTTGTTGTTTMTTTTTTCGGTTTTTGCTGACACACTGCGCTCATCTCGTTACAACCGTATTGCGTATACGCCTAGTGGGTCTCGTTCGTACATGCCATTCTGTTCGGCTTTGTTTATTTTTGCACAAGCCATTGCACTGAGTTTCATATGTCACTTCGACATATGGACAGCCGGGCGGACAAATACAACAACTGTCACGAATAAAAGCGTTTGTGTAAGTATACGCAACTGAATGTATGTGTGTGCGTGAGTATGAGAGCAAAAGTAGAAAACTTCAATGATTTTCATTTTGACCTAAATGGCAACCATCCAGGTCAGACAATGCTATCCGTACTTGATGSGAAGTGCTGCGGCATTGCATTGTTCAGCCCAGTGCTGAGGTACATTGTCAGTGTGTGTATGTGTCGGCGCAGCAGGGTTGCACATATACATACATAGTACACACAGCAAGGCACAGCAGCGCCTGCTCGTAGCTACTATTATTGTCACAGCTGTCGTTGTTGTTATTATAATACTGAGCCACTGAGACTTAGAATTCACAGAGGCTTTTGTTGTACGTTGCTAACATTTTTAATGTAGCAACAATTGCATTCTGCCAGCTCTATATATGTAAATGTAAATATGTATGTACATTTGCATGTAATTTCTTTGTGCGCTGCTAGGGCAAGCAGTRCGGTGTAATAATACAAAGCATATGCAATAATAACAATTTCGCAACACACATACATATACATATGGCACAATATTAATGTACAGCAATTTGTATATCAAATATCCTTTTTACATATGTCCATATATATGTGTGTTTATCTATTTTGTAAGGCAAAATCGCTGTACAATACACTCGGTGCTGGTCTACAACTATATTTTCTACGTCATGTATTCATTCAGCTCCGTAGATTAAACGCTAGACTAGCTACGGACGTCACCTCCTCCGCCCTTTCGGGCGCTGCCTGTGCAAGCGTACGGAATTTGCATATAATTATTGATTTTTTATTTCAKACGAAAGATATTGGCAGCTTTTAAATAAGCCAAAAAGCGACAAAATTTAAATTTCTTAAGCAAATTTAATGCCTTCGACCCTTTCAGGCAGAATTTTTAAAAGGAAATGGAGTTAGTTTTGACAAACTTTAGAGAAACTAGATACATATTCGACTGAGCCTTTGTCTTCCCGATAATGTAAAGGAAAATAGTTAGACTCACTAATTTGAAATGCACTTGCTCTTAAGAGGGAGCCTGCTTTAGAAGCTTCAAAAAATGTTTTTTTTTTTTGTGCTTAAATCTCTTTAAACATAGTCTAAGAATATGTTCCCACAGTAATACATGGGAATTCGAAATATTTTCGAAGCTAGAAGGGAAATAGTGACCGAGCGTCTAGCYGATACATATATGAGCGTTCGGACAGAAAGCGAAAACTTTGACGCACGATTTCTCGTTTTTTCATTTTTACGATTTTTCTTAATTGGCGGGGAGGAAAGAAAAAATACTAAACATTGTAAAGAATTGGGGCAAARTTTATTATCTTTGAGATTAAATTATCTTCTATGAAAACTAAAAAAAATATAAGAAGCTTCAAACTTGACATATTTTTAAACAACATAAAGTTAATTTTTGTTTTTGGCAAAAAGTTRAAAAAAAAATTAAGATTTTACATTTATTTTTGGAATTTTCTTAGAGTAAGATAAATTATTAAAAAATATGAATCTCTTTGAATCTTTCCTTTCCGATAGAAATTACGAAATGCATCCTGCCCCCCATCCGACAAATTCACATGCGAGATGCATCGGGCAATTGCTTCCCAAAGGCAGAATATCAAAGATTTTGTATTCAAAAAATTTACGATTGATGTATAAATATTTAACTATAAACCCTAAAAATTTCGCTTTAATCAATTAGTATTTCTTTCCCTCCCTAAAAAATCCTCAAAAAATCAATTTTTATTAAGCCTCTAAGGCAGGCTCCCCGCTTAAGACAGGGTTCTGTAAATAAAATTCCATAATAATGGCTCAGTTCTTTGTAAGCGAATTATCTTCAATACAGAAATTCTTGCATTTACTTTAGACTAATACCAATACAAACTAAAGAAAAAGGATAATTTTGTCCCCTCTAATATTTGTAAATAGCGGTAAAGACAAAGGCTTGAATCAGGTCAACATTTCCATGAGCCGCCATATAAGTATTTTCGAACTTCCTGGTGACTTTAACAGTGTATCTTTATGCCTAAAATACATWAATTTGAGCTAAAACTGGACTTACCCKCCTTTTAACTAATATCAGAATATCGACTGACTTTACTCTATACGATTAGTTTTTTAGTTAGTTGACATGTTRGTATATGTGGTATTGGTAAGAATAGATATAATAGTAAGGTCTATACTACCCACCCACCTACCATATACTACATATAATGGTTATCGTTTTTCTAACAAACCTTATGTGTCTGTCGGTATAGGAGTTAGATGTGGTGTATGTTTATATAATATAAAGTTGTTTGGATATCAATTCTCAAGTTGACATTTTACAAATTAAAGTCATTCCCAAGCTGTGATTGTTGCAAGAGTATAATAGCCCTTCCTTACTTGTTTAAGTAGCAGAAGAAAGCTTTTAAGATTATCCACAAAAAACATTTCCCGATTAATTGCAATTTAAATTTGCTCCTACTTTTTATTAAAATCAAATGAGCTTTCGGCAAAGCAGAAAATACAATTAYATGTGGCAAAGAATGCAATTACGTTAACAGCTTTGTTTAACTCTTTATTTAATTTCATACTCATTGTGTTTATGCAACTGTACAGAATAATATATGCGAAAGCARTTACCTCGACCGCCACAAGATACGCAACAACAAAATCAACAGATCCAACATGCTGCTTTTCTGGCAGTGCAACGCGGACAAGCTGACTCAAYCATTATGTAATGTTGCCGCCATATCTTGTCTCCTTGCAATTGCGACGCATTTTCTTTTGAAAGGCATATGAATTGAAAAGCTAAAAATATTATTATTATTTACTAACATTTCGATTTATTTTGCGCAATAAACGGAGTCGTCACGGTATTTTACAATTAGCTGAACTTGAGGAAAATGATGAAGGGTGACCGAGGGAAAAACCTATCTTTATTTTGTTTCTTTATATTTTCGAGTAGTTGCAGAACCAAGTAAATTTTTCTCCAAGGTATTTTTGCGGTTCGCTTACACATATTGATACCGTTATTAGAAGTAATTAATTTKAGTATTATTTTCTGAACTAAGATATGGAATACGCGAAGCTATGGCATAATATATATTTAAAAATTGTAGCATTTTTTCGAAGTTCTTCGCATATTTGCTTACAGCGCCATTCATATGTTCGCTGGCAAATTGCCCGCTGCCTTTTAGTACATGATGCGCCGCAATTTAATTGTCTGCGTTACCGCAAATTAATTGAAAAATTCATCTGCATGTGTGGTTAAATTTTTAAATTACAACGATTCAAATATTTTTTATAAATTTATATGAGTTAAAGGTATTTAATGTAAAATTTCTGCATTCCTATAATCTTTATAATTTTTTTAATCTTTCAGTTTCCAGCACATTATTAAAATAGCTTTTTATATTCGGTGTACAAAAATTTTCGTGCGATTTCCTAAGTGATGGTGTGATTAATATTTCATTGTTGYAATATTCCGAACAAACTATACAATTATTATTAAAAAGCTACAGTCTTTGTGTCACTTTGCAATATTTTGTGCCTTAATAAGGTTTTTGCTTGAGAGTACTTCGGCCTCACCTTAATATATAGGTGACGACAGTGCGTCGATTGACAACGAGAGACCTCCAAAAAAATGTTGAAGAATATTTGGTTGTCTTAAAAACGTCAAGTTTTAATTGTTGTCTAAATTGTTTAAATGCGTTATGTTATACGGCATTGGTTCTTT
>NW_017534964.1:695924-697557 GCF_001853355.1 Bactrocera latifrons | reverse complement strand
CTATAAGAGTCTATAAGTATATAACATTGGTTTAATTACATTTAAATTAAGTTTGATATCTTACATATTTTTAGGAAATTGTTGATTGCCCTGATGTTGTCAGTATTTGGTGCCTTTAAAAGATTTGATGGGTTCGTTTTACCAAATGTAGTTGTCCTAGAATAGTGTAGTCGAATGAAAGTAGTGGTTCTTTTCCAGCCTTTTTYGCACGGTCATCTGCAAGTTGGTTTCCTCCAATACCAGTATGTCCAATGATCCACATGATCTTAGTTCTATTTTTGTGTTGATACAAAATTTCTTTTATATTGTTGATCAGCACTGAGTTTGTGGGTGCCTGATTTGGATCCGTCGGTGTATAATAACTTCCACTCCGGTTTGTACTTTACTACTGCGTCATTGAATAGCTAGATATATTGCTCTGCATTGGTGGTTGTTTTTTGAAATTCGAATAGCGTACTTATGGACGATTTTATCGTTAGCCAATGCTTCTGAGTGTTCACTTTTAATAGTTGCGGTATCGAAGTCATGTGAAACTGATTGACAATATTCAAGCATTTTATGATAGTAGATGGCTTTTTGGTTTTAGGATTTGTTTTCAGTATATTAAACAAGACCGAGTTTTTACACTGCATGAACTTTGGTATGAGCATCATTGTGTTGAATTTTGTTCTGTGATGAATGCGCGAATGCTTCTTCTTGCCGCTATGTGGTAAGGGGTTTCAATGAGGGTGAGGTGCGTTTTTGCACAATGTCCGTAAACTGCGAGTCCAAAATCTTTTTTTAACATGTGTTTAACTTGTTTTAATATGTTATTGTATAAAGCTATCCATCTGCTTTTAAGGAGTGTGGGAGGTTTTTTAATAAGGGGTAAGAAATTTTGTCTGATCCACGTGTTTTTCCGGACATTTTGCTGGTAGTAAAATCAAATCTTCAATTGTAATGGGAGATTTTATCAATGTAGCTTCAAAACACGGTGATGAGTTGCAGTAATTTTGTGAAATTACTTTATTTGAAAGAGTAATAAAATTAGAGTGAAAGTTTGAATTTTTGGAATTGCTGACCAATACTTAGGCAAAAAAACTTGTTTAGATGATTTGCTTCGTGGTAAATTATGAAAATGACCGAAGTATTTGTGAGGCGTATACGCCGTTTTGTTTACAGGGAGGTGAGTTTCTTGTTATGCAATGATTTCTTGTTATGAATGGTGATAATTTATTTATGAGTAAATTTAAGTCTGGGTAATAGTTGAATGGACCTTTCATATTCCACTGAAGAATTCTCATGATCTATTCTGTAGTGGGGTTTTGGGTAGGTAACGGAGTGCCGGGTGTATTACTGAGTTGGCTGATCAAGTTGGGGATGAGTGAGGTTATTGTAGAGTAATCAAAGGGAGTTGTGGATGAGTCATCGACTGCACTTGTTGTTGGGAGAGGGTACGCTGACTTTGTTGCGTTTACTATGGTTGTTTTATTTTCAATATTTGTGCTATTTGTTTTAGAGTTAAAATTTGTGGAATCTTCGTTGCTTCGTTGTTCGTTTTTTATTTTAGAGTTAGATGGTGAAGATAAAATAGGAGTAGAAGGAGAGATTTGCGCTCCCCTCTGGGTATTTTTTTTTTTTTTTTTTTTTTTTT
>NW_017534964.1:694183-695499 GCF_001853355.1 Bactrocera latifrons | reverse complement strand
CGAAGGTTAAAAGAACCACGCCACTTGGGGTGGGTTGACCAATTATATATTTTACAAATTTGTAAATGGATGTAGCACCCTGTTCTGTTCAAATTTTCAATTATTTTATTGTCAAAGACTTGATTTAAACACGGAGCGTAGATAGTGCCTTTTGAGGAGTTTAAATTTTATGTAGTTCAATTTTTACATCACAAATACAAATGAGGTGTTTTATTGCTGTGAATTTTTTTGCGATATTGCTATTTTTTACTAGGAGTAGTGAATTGCCGTCTTTTAATTACTAATTTTTATTATATCCGAACTGTGTCCAAAAAATAAGGTAATTTTCATCCTCTTCAAAGTAATCCCCTCCCGATGCAATGCACTTATGCCAACGGAGTTTCAAATCTTCGAAACACTGGTTATAGTCACTTTCCGTCTTCGCTGTGGCTTGAATCGCCTCTATCGTATAAAAACGGTGTCCCCGGAGCGCCAATTCAGGTGAATACGGTGGTTGTGGAACGATATGGGTTGACTTTTTGGCGAAATGATCACATATTACGAGGGCAGTATGGGTTGGTGCAATATTGTGGTGTAAAAACCAAGAATTGTCTTTCCACAATTCCGGCCGTTTTAGGAGGATAGCGTTACGCAAACGACGCTTAACGTTCAAATAATATTCCTTGTTGACTGTTTGACCGGTTAGAAGGAATTCATAATACACAACACCACTATAATCGAAGAAAACAGTCAACATGACCTTGATTTTTGAGCGGCTTTGGCGCGATTTTTGGTCTCAGCTTTCTTCTGGCACGATATCGCTCGATTGATCGGTCGTAAGCATAGATCCAAGCCCCACCGGCAGTTATAATGCGTTTCATGACACCCTGGCAGTCGGAAAGCATCGTTTCACACACTTCAACGCGACAAATTTTTTCCAAAAAATTCAATGCTTTCGGTACCAGTCGAGATTTGACGCCCTTGAGGCCCAAAACATCCTTCTAAAGGTATTGGCTGAGCCTTTCGATATGCCAATTTCATCAGCGAGGTCTCTAATTATTAATCGACGGGTTTTCAACACCAAATCTTTGATTTGTTGAACGTGAGCTTCGTCGGTTGAGGTTGATGGTCGCCCTTCACGCTCTTCGTCTTCGACACGTTCATGGCCGGCTTGGAACTCACTATACCACTTGTAAACATTTTTTTTAGACATAGTCTCATCACCAAAGGCTTTCTGCACCATCCTCAACGTATCCGCAGCAGAAAGTATAATTGCTCCATTTTTTATACTCTCGCAACAAAGTTGCTAAAGAGAGTATTATAGTTTTGTTCACATA
>NW_017534964.1:689983-691148 GCF_001853355.1 Bactrocera latifrons | reverse complement strand
TATAATACATACTCAATGTCTGATTACTGAGCCAGTTGATTATTCATTGCATATTTGGTTGCACTTCTTTTCTACTATTCCAAATGTAAAAAGCTTCKATATGCTTAGTAGGTACAAGATTACCAACACTCACCTTTCCTGCGAAATTGCAGTGAACGTGTAACGTTTATGATGTGGGATGCGTTTATGTGCGTGGATGAAGAACAAAAGAGGCCGGGAGCCGCACTAAGGGGTATTTGATGCAAAAAACCGGTCATAAGTTGTCTTACTAAACTTCGCCAAATAGTATTTACGCCGCATGTTTTACTATTTACAATAACCGCTCCAACCTGCGCACCCCTCCCCCGCCCGCTTTTTACCTCGCTCTCGCCACGGATCCAGTCGGAACCCAATCATTGAGTGTCGCGTGTCGCTGTTCGCGGCGTTCTCGATTATTTACATAATTTCCCTTGGTTGATACGGCTGCGTGTGGAGATTTACTTGAAAATTATTTATTGAATATGGAAGTAAAAGGTATGTACTTATGATTAAGACGTATAACGTCAATTTATTCTTAAATTTAAGCATTTAAACTGATGTTGTTAGTTGCCTTTGCAAGAATGTAGTATTCTTACAAAAATGGTATAACATTATTGTTTTTGATTATTTGTCGGGATTTGTCGCGACAGAATTCTGGTACGGAAATGTAATTTGGACCTTCTTCTATCCAAAACAGAAGTAAAATTTTCCCCCAACCCACCCCATTTTTATAGTTTTTTTTTTAAGTGCACGGTGTAATTCAATACAAAATAGGATGTTAAAAGGCTTTTTTTTTCAAATATTCTGCAGCAATGGTGAAAAATATCACCCGAATGGAATTATACGATATTATAAAGGAGTACAAAGGAAAAAAATGGACTAAAATTCACCTATCTGGAAGATAGAATTGCTCAGTTGATGTCATGCCCAACAGAGGATAGAAATGTTTTATCTCGTTCTTTGAGGCATTTCTAGACAGATTTTAAACAAAAATGGTCAGCAGCTCGTAACACTGATGAGAAGTTCTTAAAAAATAAAGTAGAATGGCTAAGAACATCATTAGAACTTCCTTCGTGGTCGCACAAGCCTGGTCGTCCAGTCAAAGAGTTTCGTGAATTAAGCGAAAAGAGTAAGCGGCGCAGAACTG
>NW_017534964.1:685584-688083 GCF_001853355.1 Bactrocera latifrons | reverse complement strand
TCAGCGGTTCAGTCGTTCTTGAGTTATAAATGGTGTAACTAACAACAACTTTCTTTTATATATATAGATTAGTGAAAAATGTGTTCTAACAAAAAAATTTTCTTGAAATGTCTAACGCAAACACATGATATCGCGTATTTATTATGCCACTAACTGGCTCTCTGSTCCAGAAATGTGTTCGGAAATTTATTTTTACAAAAATAATGTGAGCACTAAAAAATATAAATCAATAAACTTGTATTGACTTACCGACGACAATCATGTCCTCATGCCCTGAAACTGTTTGGAAGGAGGGGGCTTCACCGGAAACTTCGCATCGATAACGCCCAGTTGACTGTAAAGTGACGCGTCGCAACACCACCACATTATCTGTTGAGTTGAGCAGCTGCAAATAAAAAAGCAAAGGCATTATTATTTGATTATTGCTAAACCAATAGCACTAGTTTACAATCAAGCGACTCAGATGTTAGAGACAGCAAATTTTTACATGTTATAACATAAAATGAAAGTATAAATTTCCTAACACGTGAGACTTTTTGTGTTGCGGTCAAAGCTTGAATGGGTCAAAGCACCTTCATATACAAAAATGACAATGGAAATTTTTTTAACAAAATTTCGTAACAAGAACATCTCAAATATCCCACAAACYTCTTGGCACATCAGTCGCRAATTTTTCCTTCAGATTAGTTGGGTAGTGTAATTATTTAAAATATACATATATGTATGTAATACATACCATAGAGTGAGCCTTATTTTAAAAAGTAAGCCAAGCCACATATTGGATCAGAACTGCCTCCTCTTTATAGCGAGAAATTCGATGCCAAGAAATTCCAGCAAAAAAYCCATATTCACACCCACTTAGATGAAAGCAACACTTGCGCCACTTGACAGCTTGGCTAAAGAATTTCAGAGTTATTTCTGTACTTGCAGTTACGTGAATTGTTGTTGTTTTTGAAAACTTGGGGACTGTCAGTAACACTTTTACCTCCATGGTATTATTGCTTGAATATCTACTCGAACAAACTTGATACAAAAAGTTTAACTTTCGTTATTGTATTAGTGAACTTTTCGTTACATTCTGCCACACCACTTCGAATGTTGCAACTATGTATATATGAATGCACAAATGGGAATTTCTGATGATTTCTACAGAAATTTTCGCTTAAAATAGAAGAGACCAAATAAGATAAAACATTTTTCCGGATATCCCCTTTTGATCATATTAAGAGACTTATCTTATGTTAGAAAAGTCGAAACAACATATTATATATTTTACGCCATACCATGAGACTATGAATTACTAACGGTATTAACTATTTATATTCACTATGTAATATAAATATTCTTTTATACGTAGTCATAAATCACCGGACCACTACTATCTCAGTTCGAGCAATTCTGGCATAGTCCATTTTTACTCCATTACATACCATGCCTTACCCACAATTTCCGCATCATACGCTTGCTCGCGTAAATATTTTCTTAAGCAGGCAACTGTTGCAGCGTTTTTGCTCGCCACAACCGCAACCATGTATGTGTTTATGGCTTCCAAGCGGGAGAAAAAAAAATTGTTTGCCTTTTGTTATTAACTTTACGCAAGCCTTGAAACTGTCGTAAGTTTCAAATAGTTTTCTGTGGTATTTAAGAAAGGAGAAATTTGCTTTACTTAACTCAAGCTACGTCTCACTCCCAAGAATTCACGCACAGAAGCACTTCTGAAAATATCCTTTTACAACTTATTCAAACCAATTTTTGTACAGCAGATTATTGCTCGCTAGAAGGTAGTTACAATTAGTGATTTTTTATTTTTTGTGGRACTCACAATCAAAAGTGATTAAAATGAAATTTCGGTTAGCTGCGCGCTAATATATATGAAATTATTCAATCCAAAGTAGAATTTGGATGGAAAACTAAATAATAATAATAACATATGCAACGATGCCATTTACTTTTATTTTATTTTGTATATTAAACACCGTGCATACTAGTAAGGAAAAAGTTTCTCTGAATATCAATTGTATATCCCGTACATTGAGTTTAACCAGTTTTGGTTTTATTTCGGCAATTTTTGGTACCACCATAAAATAATTTAAAAAAAAAAACTATACCTGCATAGGGTTATGTCGTTATCAATACATAGCATAAAAGAAAGTCGCTTTTACCGTCCTTAAGTGCCTTWGTATGCTTAAATCCTTAAAACTACGCAGCGGATTTTGATGCAAAAATACAAGTATTACAGATTTAAAAGTTTCGAGACGTAGCGTTTGCGGTGGTGCAGGGCGGCCGGCGTGGTAGAAGCATGGCATAACTTTACCAGCGATCGGACGCGTTTATTATCGGAGCTCTCTAACGAGGAATATTTAAACGGAAGGAAGTATATGCATACACGTCCGTTTCAAACCTATTCTTCCTAAAAAAAAACACAATTAGTAAAAAGTTGGAATAATAAAATAGAACTGCAACCAAATACGGAATGCAATGGATTATAACTGGCTCAGT
>NW_017534964.1:652453-684969 GCF_001853355.1 Bactrocera latifrons | reverse complement strand
CCGAAACTGTGCCTATCGTCTAATTTTCACTCCGGCGATTTTAGTAGTTTTTGACACTACCGTTATGTAGGGCGTGAGCGAGGATATCATCCATTTTTACACTTTCGGCTGGACTTCTCATAGTTTGCGCTAGTTAATTTTGGTTATTATAGCTTTAGAGGTTTAGGAGATATGTAGTCATGCGTCAATTTGATCTTGTAAGGATGTAGCGCAAGATCTTTTCGCAAAGCTTGAGAACGACGTGTGAGAGAATGATTTGGATCTTCCTCAGTTGTTGCACTAGTGGCAAAAATATTCCCGAACTACGAGCACTTCTTTATCTCACTGGCACGGGAACATTTTGTATCATGCCTGCGGATTAAATTTTTTCCTCTAGACGCTCAATTGTTGATCTGGCAGACCGATTGTGACGACTATAAATTGGACATAGCTCTCATAAAGACTGCTAACTCCAAATTTCGGCAGTAAATTTTAATAATTTCGCCTCGTCATTGGATCGTTTGTCTTTTCATGATGAAAGGGCAAACCTTACTGAAGAGAAAAATTTAAAAAGAGCGMAAAAATATGGCGTCGTATGCTGTCCCTATCGGTCTACTTTTGAATCGTCCCTATTGAAAACCTATTATATATCGATTAGTTTTAATATGCAGACTGAGTARTCGTTTGCGTTTCACAGTCAATRCRTAATTTCTATAAAATTTTATTATGATATATGGCAACGTTATGGACTGCATATGTTTCACAAATTGTATCCTATTTTTATGGAATGTTGAAATATTTAAATTATATCATGCAGTACATAAATTTGCGAGGAAAGTTATATCGAAAATGGATGAAAAGAACAAAAGAACCCCGAATTTCACCGTTAGCGACCTATTAGAACTGGTGGAAATTCCAATTCGATTTCACAAAAAATAATTTCTTATTTCTTGTTATTCTTCTTTTGATAAATAACTGAAAATGCAAAACAATTSAAAACAAAAATCAGCTGTTACTTAAGCACTGCTTAAGTCTCCCATTTACAGTACTTAAGTATGAACTGTGAAACACTATTTTCTGTTTTAYCTTAAGCACAACTTAAGTATGCGGGGCATTAGTGATCACACGAGTTTATTAAAATAAACTTAACGTTCAGCACATATGGATCAAATGGACCTCACCGTGACATTTTGATTATGATCCGACGATCCGATTAAAGATGTAACTTCTGAAAAGTTCACTTGTATCCCCTGATAGACAAATGGAAATACCACAAAGGTTAAAACTTACCTTGAGAAACAATTCTTTATCCATTTGTTAGCTATCASATATTCATCAGTCAAGTATTGCTTTTTGGTAAGGCTGAGCTCAGGCTACTACCGGGGTCACAGCTGGCGGATAGTGGACGGCCTGCGCTAAGTATGTTAGCTGCGAATAGTATTACGTAGCCCCCGACCAAGAGCTGCAGGAGAGGAGAGCTTGGTTCAAAACGCCTAATACGCCCAATGAACCTCCGGCGAAGAGGCGAGAAGATGCCGCCTTTAAACAATCGTCAGCAACCCCCACCGGGGTTGCACCGAGGGAGAACCTACATACGAGAGGGAGGCAACAAAGCGACGACAACCATACAGTGAGCTACTGGAAACAAATAATGGACTAGTTCGACAAAGTACTCGTGAGGGCAGTATTCTATAACCTCAGTAGGTAAGAGTGACATCTTACCGAAATGGTTGGCAGGCTAATGCTGCTCTCACCTCCGTCTCGTTAAAACCCTGGCAGGTCTTCAAGTATGTTCAATGCATGTCGCCAAACCTTCTTGGCCGTACAGGCTCCGTTGAGACGACCTCCTGATTCGTGCCTGAACCTGGCTCTGAACACAAGCTCCCATAAGGGACTTGTGTCAACCCTTGGGTGGCCTCCCTGCCTGCATAAATAACCACGGGGTTCATATAGGGCAACTGTTACAACGTGCAAAGATAGCAGCTTGAAGCGGAGACCCAATGGATCTAAAATGAACACAACAAAACAACAACAACAATAACCCCAACAGAAGGAACAAGATAAAGAACAACAAAACAAAGATGTACAAGACGAGAAATACGGGACCGTGTTCCGCAGAAGTAGTAGGATACTTAGATCCCCCACACTGACCAAAATTCAAAACAACTAGAAAAAACTGGAGAAAAGACAGCCTCGAAGGAAACTCCTGCCCCACAAGAACCACCAGCAAAGCAAGCAGAAGAGAAGAGCACTCCAGTGGCCACCACTGAAGGAACTCAAAACTTGCCGAAACAGGAGTRCATCACTCAAATGAGACGAGCAGAAGAGGAATCTTTGGAAAAATGCAAGAGTATTGTGCAAATCATGAAGACGGCGATGGCAAAACAAAAGAACGTCAGCTTGGATGTCAAGAACGGAGCGGCACAGCTGGACGAACTCTTCGATGATACCGCAGAAACTGGCTCATCGCAGAAAACGAGAAAAGACGCGGTCTTCTAAGCAGACGGATCACGACCCCAGAGCCAACAACCTCGAAACGGCGGACGACAAGCCCAGTAGAGCCTCGAGAAACAGTGCGACCAAGAAGTGAAAAGGACAGAAAGTGGCAGAAAGTCTTGCCCAAACACACAAGGAAGATACTCCCAACCGAAGGAACGGAAACAAAAATCCAAAAGACGGAGGACAACAAGGAAGGAATATCGCCTCAATCCAGAGAGCAAAAAGCAGGCCCAAACGACAATCAGAGGCCGTAATCATTAAACAACCAGAAGGAAATAGCTACGCCGAAGTCCTCARGAATATCCGTAGCAAGGTAAACCTAAGAGAAGGAGAGGTAAAAATTAAAGGGATTCGCAAAACWAGAGCCGGAGCTGTACTACTGGAGCTGGAGAAAGGACAATCCACAAAAGTCAGTTTCTGCGAAGCACTCAAGACGACCCTCCGAGAATCCGGAACTGTGGCCGACCTTAAACCAAAAGCCACAATAGAGATTAGAGACATCGACTCCCTTTCAACAAAAGAAGAAGTAGCAGAGGCTGTAAAAAAAGTGCTACAGGACTCCATCGAAGACTTAACGATAAGCATAACAGCACCTTACACAAGAGAGCAGGTTAGGGCATATATAACGCTCGATGAGGATAAGGCTGACATACTGATTCGACAGGCACGCATAAAAATTGTTTGGGTTAACAGCAGGTTACGACTGAAAGAAACCCCAAAAAGATGCTTTCGCTGTTTGGACCAGGGCACTTAACCTAGGATTGCAAAGGACCCGACAGAAGAGGTCAAGGTGCTTGCCAACCAGGTCACAAAATGAAAGAGTGCACAAAAACCCCCTCATGCTGCCTCTGCGTGGAGGATAAACACGAAAAGGCTGACCATATCCCGGGATCCGCAAAATGTATGGTATATAGGAAATACCAAAACAAATGAATATCTTACAGGCCAATATGCATAGATGCAAGGCTGCAGACTGACTACTCTCGCAAATGGTGGCGGAGAACGCCTACGAGTTAATCATCATAAGCGAGCAATACAAAACGGAAGAGAGAGGAACCTGGCTGGAAGATAGCAGCTCCACCGCCGCTATATGGCTACCACCAGGGAGTAACACCATCACCGTAGACAAAGGGAACGGCAATGGGCCAAATGCGACTTTTTTACAGTAATTAGCTGCTACTTGACGCCAAGCGATAGCATACACGAATTCCAAGAAAAGCTCGATAATGTTGAGGACACAGCCAGGTCTATAGAAGGTCAACTAATTATCGCCGGAGACCTAAATTCCAAAGCCGTAGGTAGGGTATGCCAAACACGGACTCGAGAGGAAAGCACATTCTAGAAATGGCTGCGCGCTTAAGCCTAATAGTGCTAATCACGGGAAATGCAACCACGTTTAGAAGACCGAGATGCGAGCAAACTACACCAGACATTACTCTATCATCAGAACGCTTGGCAGGCTCAATAAAGAAATGGAAAGTCCTGGAGGATTACAAGTACATTTCCTTCACTATCGACATTGGAACAAACGGTAACCAGTACAGGAAAAAGACTGCAACGCGGAGGTGGAACATCTCGAAGCTAAATACTTCGAAACTGATCTCCGCAATAGACGAGCAAACCCCATCTAGTAGCTCCTCAGAAAATGCAAGAAAAATTGTCGAGCACAMAATGCTTAATATAGCAAGAGCCTGTAAAAAATCAATGCCTAAGGCTTCCCACAGCAAACACCAGGCAGCAGTCTATTGGTGAACTGAAAATATCGCCCAACTCAGACGCACATGCCTCCGCAGATCCTACACGACATCCAGGCGCAGAGGAGCCGCACCCGAAGAAGCCGAGCAGTACAAAGCAGCAAAAAAGGAGCTGAAGCACGCCATCGACGACAGCAAAAAGAAAAAATGGGAGGAACTACGCGAGGATATAAACAGAAATCCCTGGGGACTTGGATATAAAGTAGTTATGAAGAAGCTCGGCGCTCGAGCAAAGCCACCTGACTTAACCGCTGTAAAAATGGATCACATCGTGAACTCACTAGTCCTCACACACGAAAGCAGGGCTAGGGATCCAGAACAAACACTAAGATCTACGCAAATTCCCCAGTTCACCCTGRAAGAGCTGCAGATAGCCACTGGCAAGCTCAAGGCCAACAAATCACCCGGCCTGGACGGGATCCCAGCAGAAATCCTCAAAATAATCGCAGCAGAGCGCCCGGCAGTACTACTGAACATGTATAACGCCTGCCTTGAAACTGGAATATTCCCTGAACCATGGGAAAAGCAACGGCTGGTGCTAATCAGTAAGGGAAAAGGAGACGCCAGTCTGACATCAGCATACCGTCCACTATGCATGCTTGATACAGCGGGAAAGCTATACGAAAGCCTAATAAAACCCAGACTCGAAGCGGCTATTAACGAAGCTGGAGGACTGTCTTCTAGACAACACGGCTTCAGACCCGGCAGATAAACTATAGGAGCCATAAAGTGCGTCTTTGAAAGCGTAGAAGCAGCGCAGCGTAGATGGCATAAATATAAAAGAATAGTGTTACTGGCGACTCTAGATGTCCGAAACGCCTTCAACAGTGCTAGATGGGTGGACATGATCGACGCTCTCAAAAAAAGCTTAAAGATACCCGACTACCTCAGGGCTGTGGTGCGGAGCGACCTTAGCAACAGAAAACTGCTTTATGAAACTAAAGAAGGACCACGTCAGATAGCGGTTACGTCAGGAGCAGCACAAGGATCAATCCMAGGCCCAGACTTATGGAACATTAGCTACGACGATATATTAAAACTAGAAATGCCAGAGGAATCATATTTAATTGGCTACGCAGACGACATGGCGGCAGTAATCACAGCAAGGGATACAGAAGAAGCGCGAAGAAAGCTGAATCAGGTCATGATACGCAAACATGGCTCGACAGACACAACCTCCAGCTCGCTACAGAGAAAACAGAGCTACTACTACTAACAAACAAGCACATACCTCTCGAGATAAGCATGCACACAACTACGGATATTCTTAAGACACAGAGAGCTGTAAACTACCTAAGCGTAAGACTGGACCCTAGACTAACCTTCTGGGTACAAATCCAGCACGCTGCAGGTAAGGCAGCGAAGATCACTTCTCAATTGAGTCGATTAATGGCTAACATAGGAGGCCCCAGGCAAGAAAAGAGAAAGCTCCTAATGTCGACGACAATCAGCGTCTTACTATACGGAGCCGAGATCTGGGCAAACGCGCTTAAAAAGGAAAACCRGCGTAAGATAATGGCCAGGGTGTACCGCACCGCAGCCTTCAGAGTCGCATCAGCCTATCGGACAGTATCAGGCGATGCAATATTAGTTATAAGCGGTAATGCATTAATTGACCTTCTAGCATATGAAAGGAAAAAGCTGTGGGAGCTAAAGAAATCAGCCGATAATAACAAGAACGCAGTACACAAATAAGGAAAGATACAATAACAACATGGCAACAATATTGGGAGAATGAAAGTCGCGGCAGATGGACGGCCAGGCTAATAAAAAATCTAGACTTATGGACAAACCGCACATTCGGAGAAGTCGATTTTTATACAACCCAGCTATTATCCGGTCACGGATACTTCAAAAAGTACCTCCACAGAGTGGGTAAAGTCGAAGAGCCCTCATGCCTATATAACGATGCGATAGAAGACGACGCTGACCTCACATCCTTTTAATGTGAACGTTGGCAACTAGAACACACCGCCTAAGAAAACCTGGTTGGCCCAATAAATGCGTTCAATTTAGTCAGCGACATGTTGGGGAGCGAAGCAAACTGAGAGATTATCAAGAATTTCGCAGCAGTCTTGCTTTGCAGCAAAAAACGGGACCTGGACGCAAGTGCTTAGATGTAAATCTCTCAATGAGAAAAATGGAACGCCACCCTGAAGTAATGCAAATGCGGTCCTAAGTAGGCGACGATTCCTTAGAGGGGGGTTTTTAGTGACTTGCAAGCTGCTGTGACGATAGCACCGATGATCCGGAAGGCATTTTCCACCCCCTCACCCACAAAAAAAGAATTGACAAAAAATTAAGATTTTGTTCGGAGACTGTTAAAAATAGTTGCATGAGATAGCTTGCTTTATTAGCATTATAGAGAAGCGTATATGTCCAATAGATATAACGAAGATGTGCTCAAACTTAAAAGAACAATCTGTGACTCAATAAAAACTAAATTCTGTGCGCGCAGCACACAGTAGTACATGGCATATGCTGTTTTTTAGAACGTACATATATATAATTTTTATACCCTGAACAGGGTATATTAAGTTTGCCACGAAGTGATACCCAGAAGRAAGGATCGGAGACCCTATAAAGTATATACATATAMAAATGATCAGTATGTCGAGCTGAGTCGATTTAGCCATGTCCGTCTGTCTGTCCGTCTGTCTGTATATATACGAACTAGTCCCTCAGTTTTTAAGATACCGTTTTGAAATTTTGCAAAAGTTATTTTCTCTTCAAGAAGCTGCTCATTTGTCAGAACTGCCGATATCGGGCCACTATAACATACAGCTGTCATACAAACTGAACCATCGGAATCAAGTTCTTGTATGGAAAATTTTGCACTTTTCACAATGTATTTCCATAAAAGTTGGCACAGGTTATTTTCTAAAGCAAAAATATAATCTCCGAAGAAATTGTTCAGATCGGATTACTATAGCATATAGCTGCCATACAAACTGAACGATCGCAATCAAGTTCTTGTATGGAAAACTTTCACATTTGACAAGACATACGAGGTGTGTTCAAAAAGTATCGCGAATTTTAAATTTTCGCGGGTTACGTATATTCGAATTTCGAATTTTTTGTGGCGTTATGTTGGTACTCATGTCTCTCAGTTATGCCGACAAGCTCGGCCCTTTTGAATGTTCATTCAATTGTTGACAGCTGACAGCTTTTGGAACGTCTTCGATTTTTACCTATTCAAAAAAATGGATCAAAGAACCTGTTTGAAATTTTGTGTGAAAAACGAAATTAAGTGCCCGGATGCATTCCGAATGTTGACTGTGGCATACGGAGAAGCTACCTTGGACCGAAGTAACGTTTATCGGTGGTACAAAATGTTCTCAGAAGGCCGAGAATATGTGACAAAAATTGGCTTTTGCACCACGATAACGACCCCCCTACTCACAAATCGTTGCTTGTTGTGCGCGAACTTCGGCCTTTCTGGCCCCCTGTGACTTTTTCTTGTTCCTTAAACTGAAGAAGCCCATGAGAGGACGACGTTACGCTTCTCTAGACGAGATAAAGACGGCGTCGAAGGAGGAGCTGAAGAAGATAAAAAAAAAATGATTTTTTGAAGTGCTTCGAAGATTGGAAAAACCCTTGGCACATGTGTATAATATCTCATGGGGATTACTTTTAAGAGGACAAAATAGATATTCATGAACAAATAAATAATTTTTGAAAAAACACAAAGTTCCCGATACTTTTTGAACACACCTCGTATTTACGAAATTTGGTATAGATAATTTCCTGAGCGAACAATGTAATCTCCGAAGAAATTGTTTAGATTTGTTAACTATAGCATATAGCTGCCATACAAACGAACAATCGGAATAAAGCTCATGTATGGAAAACTTTCACATTTGACGTGGTATCTTCACGAAATTTGACATGGATTACTGCTTAAGGTAATAATATAATCTCTGAAAAAAATTTTCAGATCGGATTACTATAGCATATAGCTTCCATACAAACTGAGCACATATGTAATTACTGACAGAAATGCACCTGTGAAGGGTATTTAGCTTCGGTGCAACTGAAGTTAACGGTTTTCCTTCTTATTAGATCTACTACTGAAAGATGGTTAATAACCATAAAGCTGTGTCTTATTTTATCGATACGATGTCGAAATCAAAATTGGTCTATATTGTTGAGCGAAAAACTTTTCTGTTCATGTATTTATGACATGTGCTTTAAAATRGTTATATGCACATTACCTTAATGACGACTGAATACCTACGAATGTCAGTTTTTACATGTAGCATTTGATAACGGATCAATCTCAATAGGGCATACAGTTCTTATTCTCTTAAAGAAAGTATAACCGAAATAATGTTTGTTTGCTTAAATTGAGCATAATAAAAGTATTTTAAAAATAAATTTATTTATAGATATTACTCACCTCAAATAATTTTTTTCAGAGAATATTTTTAGTTAGGGGAACTACTTCTAAAACCTTAAAGTTCGCACATATATGGAATATTTTTTCACCCGCTAACAGTGAAAATCGAAAGTAAGCGACGCGTGAACTATATTAAAATGCGGCTAAAATCCGCGGAAATACAATAAAAACACAGTAACATACTTACATCGACATCAACACCCGGCAGTGGAAACACTTGCCCTGGCGGCATATCCCGCGGTACATAGCGATAAAATTCAAAACCGTCCTTATACCACTTCACCGAGTACAGTGATTCGCCATCCAAATCGTATTTGCAGCCCAGCATCGCGTCCTCGTGCCGCATGATGTGTTTCGGTATACGCACTTCCGTCATGGACAAACAGTGGCTGCTATCTGTGAAGCAAAAACAATAAGCCATCGGAAAAAATCGAGTTAAATTCAAATAAGAAATAGAGAGGTTGTAAAAATTGAAGCATGAAACACGAAGTAGCTATGCAGCAAGTACAACAACAATAAAAAATCCAACTAATCGAAATACAACAACAATAAACGGCACAAATCCTGTGCGCCATAAAAAATGCGCTGTGTTCAAAGCGTTACCGAAGGATAACGGGAACACTCGCAATGGCTTACCAGTTCAATAAAAGTCACTCGCCAGCCGTTTTTTCTCACATTCTTTCCCTCTTTCTATATGCAAAAATCTCATTGTTATTTTTGCGACTTTTTAGCGCTTTGCCTGAGCTCTTTGAATTTGAGTTTTTAGAATTATTGTTTTCATGACTATCGCTCCCAGTACCCGTCGCCTGTGTTTCAGCGTGGCAGCGACCGTATGAAAGAAGTCACCAGAGTCCGCGGAGTATATACTTTTGTGTAGTATATATGTAGGTAGATTAGTAGGTTTGTTGTGAAAAGGCGGGATTCGCAAAATAAYTTAATATTTGATTCTTAGCCGATCGTTGGCAAACGATTTTATGCCGCAAATAAACGTTCATGTTAAAGGAGCTTTACGAGGACCTGTTCGTGGCGCCTCAGTTACCATAAATCTGGCAAGATACGTTAATCGCAACCATTCMTGAAAAGCAGAAACTAGCACTTTAGATAAATTTAGGGTGGATATGATAGATAATGTTCAGGCAGAATTTTACGATAGCTGTATAGTATTTCTGTATGGTGGAAAAGCAAACTTCTTTAAAAGTGATTTTAAAACCTCTTAATAGATTATATCTCATCAACTTTTGAAATTGTCTTAACTTTTGCCTCTTAATGGCTCGTTCTATATGTGGTCAAATAAAGTGAAAAGCATAAAAGCTCTTATTTTCAGAGCTCAAAACCTGAAAAATGTGAAAAAACACTTGCAAAACTTGCAACCTGGTAATTAAACCTTTGAGTGCAATATGTAAAATGATTAAGAACAATGTAGTAACATTCGTACTTTCTTTAGGCTCGATTTATAAATAGATCACTTCTAAAGCTGTGCTATTATCGTAGCAATACTCACTTTAAGGTTACACTATTTTCCTCCTCTTAAAATACCTAATGCTAGCAACCACTATCTACACACATTCAAACATATCATTGCGATATTTTTCTAAGTTTTATATCGTCTTAAAGAACCCCAACAACACGGGGACGGAACAGAGATTATAAATTTCTACTAACTTGAATTTAGCACAGTCTCGAAATCTGAAGACAAGAAACATTTTCTGATCAGCACATTCCGAGAATATAATGAATGACTAAACACCTCGGACCTACATTTCAGAGATTTGAGATTAGGTTAATCGGTCTATTGTGAACTCTAGTACAGAGTGTTAGCATAGTTATTACCTTCCAAAAGACCCTTTAGAACATTTGCCATTTGAGACACTTCATACTCGAATTATATTGCTTATAGTAAATAATTTAGACTTACTTAAAAAATAAATAATGTTGTTAGTTATATGTTTGGATATAATGATGAAGAATAAGCTCCAGAGAAAGACTTCTTCAGTGTTCTTAAAAAGAATTTAAAAATTTTGTTTTTTTATCGCTTTCATATAGAATTTTGAGGTATGTGTAAAATAGGTTATGGTATTTAAAAGCTTTTGACGAGCTTTAAATTAAAGCTTTCAGCCGTTTTGTATATTTGCCGAAAACACTTATATAATGTAAATATTAATTTACCGCGTGACTCSTCTATCGCTTTTTTGTTAAACGGGAGGTTAAACAAGCAGTTCACGCCTATTTCCAATTTGTTTCTTCTTGATTTCTGCCGAAATAATCCTTTGTTCAAGTACATTATCCATTTGGAGCAGCAAGTTCACAAATTTTCCAACTATTTTTTGCAAATTGCAAACGTTTTCTATTTACAACTGCAAAAATACAAGCTAGCATGCAACTGTTTCACCACTAAAGCACCGTTTGCAGGACAAGAAACCAGAAAATCGCTTTAAATGGCATCAGCTTTTTTAAAGGGCAACAACAATGCTTTTTTTTAACAGCACGCAGTGGCCTCAATACGGACTGACACGAGTGCAATAAGTACTTAAGGAACCTTGGAATCAGCAAAGTARAAAGGAAAACAGAAAGAACAATGACAGCAACAACTAAGCCACTAAAGTGTTTTATACTGAGGCCAGCCAACCACCAAGGACTTTGAAAGAAAAAGACCATAGTTATAGTTTAGGATTTCTAGGAGCGTGTGTGTGTGCATGTACACTTGTCAAACAAACAATAAAACAACAACAASGAAATAACAGCATTAAAAGTGTTCAAGAAACAACTAAATAAATAAAAGTATATACATATGTATGTATATGCTACTACAACAACAAGTGGGTGGTAACCACGAAAAGGCGAACATGAAACCGCAACCAAGGAAATCGCATTGCAATGACAATGCAATGTCACATCTGAACAACTCAGAACAACAACAGCAATAATAACAAAAGACATTGCGAGATAAAAGCGAAGAACGACAAAAGTGGAATTACTCGAAGTGAACAGTTGAACGCACTTGAGTTGTTCARCGCAGAATATTTTCGTATAAAATAAACTAACTTCAACAATGCACAACAAAAGCAGCAACAGCAACAAGAAAAACATGTAGTTGCAGCATACGGAACGACAACRAAAGCGTCAGCAACTCGGTATAAAGTCAGATAAATAAACAGAGAATTGCAACGCCGACAAAGTTTGGCTTGGCTAGGCTTAGCTTGTCGCCAATGATAGCTGTTGCCCCGCAGTATTGCTACCGGCGTATGCGCGAACGCACCGCTAAAAGCGCTGTCGTTTGCTTGGCGTGTGCTGTCAATTGGCGGGGTGCAGTTGCAGCGATTGCGGTTATCTAATACCCTTGGCTTGCAGTGCCAAGCAGTCTTCACATACATATATTTTCTTACTGGAAGGAATTGTAAACTGCATAGAACGTGTATAGATTTTTCACAAAGTGAAAGCTGTAGCACACAGAATTTTATACTTTTAAAGAATGGATTTGTTGAAGCCAACAACTTTTAGTTCTGTGCTTTATTGATTTTCTACTAAAGCCAACAGCGTTTAAAATGCCATTGCTTCCTGTTATATTAATAGCTTCTAGAGCAAATTAAAAGTTTTCAATATTCGAAGAATTTTTCAAAAATGTTAATTAGTAGAAGCAACTCTTGATAAATACAACGGCCTTCTAGTGTCGATAAAAATATTTTATCATGATTTTATTGTTTATAATCATCATACGAATCATCGTTGGTACCAAGATTAGACAGTGACAACGTAAGYCTGCAGAAAAAAAAGCGTAAATAGTCATGATATATGTCTTTGGTTCAAATTTCTTAGCTTTACTTTCTTCTGACTCTTACGTCCGCCGAAGTACGAACACGATTGTTATTATAAMGATTAACTCTAACTTGTGACTTAGTTGTAATTATTTTAAAATAATTTCACAAAATTAGGATTGACAAAATTTCAGTATTAATTTACCTATTTAATTTTCAAACCATTGCATTTAGATTTTAACTATCTTAATTGGTTTAAAATTTATTACTAGTTAATATCAAGAACCACAGAATCACTCAAATAAAGTTAAGAGCATCCAGGCCATCAAAAGAATACAACTTATAAAATCAAAAGAAAACCCATTACAACATAGYCTTTAAGAACTTTAGAGCTMAATACAGGTATAYTTAYATATTTTTATAGCRAAATATAAAATTTTTAAATAAAATRACATGCGTCAAGACTCCATGACATATTGTCCAAAACTATCACTTCGACTGGTAACTGGCAAAAATCACGCGTGATGTTTTGCTCCAAGGCCTTTACATATCCCCACAGGAAAAAAAGTAACGGCGACAATAAATGTATTGATTGATGTGATTTGTGGGAAATGGCGCCGCCTTGTTGAAATCAAATATCGCCGAGATCAAGAGCTTAAATTTCAGGTGTCAAATAGTCGGTTATCACGACGCAATAACGATCGCTATTGATGGTTACGTTTTCAACGGCATAATTTTTGAAGAATTATTGACCGATCATTCCACTGTCCCATAAACCACACCAAACCATTGTATTTTCCACATGAAATGACAGCTCTTTCTTCTCTTCAGGTTGTGCTTTTCTTCCCAAAGGCAGCAATTTTACTTGTTTACTTATCCATTGAGCCTGAAATGAGCCTCATWGCAGAACAAAGCATRGCTCGAAAACGTGGGATMTTCTTGGAAATATGCAAGAGCCCATAGAGTGTCGCTTGGGGAGGTCGAGCGGTTTYAGTTTTTGCACGCTCTCGAATCGACTCTCTACGGTCTTCGYGTAGACTCTTAGCWGAGGCTGCTATATTTTCTTCACTGCGTGCTGGTCGTGATCTAATCGATCAAATATTATCCAGTAATGAACGYTGGGACTCAAAATTTGTGATGGTGTTGCGAATAGTACGGTCAGTAGGCCGRTTATGTTGGYCATAAGTTGAGTAAAGCGCKCGAAAYACATACTTTACGGAAAKTGAAYTTTTGTAATAAAGTTAAACGATTTGTTAATGTTCTTCATGCATACGTCTTTGCATGATGATATGACAAA
Organism: Bactrocera latifrons; assembly: GCF_001853355.1. NCBI lineage: Eukaryota > Metazoa > Arthropoda > Insecta > Diptera > Tephritidae > Bactrocera > Bactrocera latifrons. The sequence goes on along the minus strand of NW_017534964.1, from coordinate 671,289 downwards.
TATTACTGAACAGAAATAAGTCTCCTTARATCACCCGTGTACGTTAGGTATGTAGGAAACTTTGTGAAGTAGGAAATCAACTCAAATTCGATGTTTTTATGTGAAAATGATTTAATGCCCAGAACGCCAAGAGTAAGTAAAGAGTCTAGTAAATGATGTTCGAAGTATGTTTGCACCGGCTTATCGGTGACACGAAACACCGAAATTGTATTCATAATTTTTCTACGCGTCACCCCTACACAGTATTGTTGAATTTCTCTACTCTCTAACTTTTACTAAGCCTATTCAAGGTATAATAACTTTTTCTGGAGACATCCATTGCACAACGGTGACAAAATTAAATCTTAAATGTCCAAGTGGAATGCCGGATTAGCACCAAATGATAAAAATATTTAAATATTTTTTTAAATYARTAAAATGATATATGTATGCCATTAAATTTGGACCTCCTTGCTACTTACATATACGTGTCAAATATATGTTAGTGGAAATTAAATTAAGAAAATCATAAACGTGAAACATTTCAGGCATTACAAATGTGACTTTTTGTGACGCAGTAACTGTGAACGCGTCCGCACGAAAGCGTGATGTGATTTATATGCAAAATATATTGGTAACATTTAAATTCCGCGCCATGTTATGACCTCGCCAACGACCACTATGTGAGCGCACATACATGTGTAACCTGTATATCCATTTATATGCACACTCCATTCATCTAGTTGTAATCAGCACGCACTGGCACTTGTCAAACAGCTGTCTGTGCGCTAACGCGTGACTACATTGAGACTGATGTAGACATATCCCGGCAGCTGGTGTAGCGCACCATGCCCCCAAACCTTTAATATATGTGTTGCTGTGGCTCTGTGTGCTTACACATATGCTAATATGTTCCAAAGTAAGGACATTTTAGTCTACACTTATAACTCATCCCACATATTTTTATGCTTTCAATTTTAAAGGTCTAAACCTACGCTTGTTCTAGTTTGAAAGTGTGCTGCTTGGCAGCAAATGGCAAACAAAATAATACAAATATGAAGCATGTTTTCCATATTTGCGTGCTGTTCGATATTTGTGGCACGCCGCCAAATTCGTGCATAAAAGATTAAAAAGCTTAAAGTTTTCGGCAACAATGCTGCCCAAGTTGCCGACAGTGCTAACGTCGTCACGGCATCCCGTTGCTACAGCAATCCTATGTGGCTTCCGTTGCGCTGTTTATTCTATCCGCCCTTTTCTTATCTTCCTCCTATCTCTTATATATTTAGTAAAATCTTGCTGTAAGTGTGGTTCAAATTCTTTTAATGATCGAAGCACCAAAATTGGTCGCATGCCTTTCTAGATTAAAGTATTTTGCTGCCGTCGTACTTACTCTGTTGCTCATACTCAAGACATATGTACGTASTTGCACATTCCGCTCAGAGCGACTTAATAAAAAGTGCTAGGAAATAATTTAGTATTTTTTCGCTTTATCCTTGTTTTTGTTCTAGATTTGGTATAATCTGTTGTATATAAATTGTTTAATAAAAGTTTACGTTATTATCACTTGGTTATCCTAGAATTATAATGCTTTCCCTGGAACCACATAAAATTGTTTATGGAAATTTATCTTAGTTACCACTTCTAAGTCGATGTGAACTGTTAAATTTTTGAAAAATGTAGTAATATTCGAATTTAGAAAAATTTTTTCTTATAACATGTTTTTTTTATAACATGTTCTCTTCGTGTAGAACCTCACTTGAACATTAAAAGCTTTTGATGAAAAACAGACTTGCATTCTCTGCCAAACTATATTTGACACATAACCTAGTGTTTCTTACTAGCATCTAGTGAGATGTTGGTCGGTAGTCAAGAATGAAGAACAAAATGCTTATTATTAGTGCGTTAATAGCTGTATATGCATGTTTTCTTTAACACTACCTACATCAATAAATTTTTCGTTCTTATAGGTTTTCCAAAACAATAAATGAATGCATACTTTTTTATTTACAGAATTTTCAGAAAAACGTATTTTCTTTATTTTAATTTCTTAATGTAATATTTAAGTATACACTMCGAAAATATATTTTCRAAGTTACACGCAACTTTGAAAAGGCATTTCAGAGTGCTTGKAAGTAAGGAAGTAAGGCCAAACTTTAAATGCCTTTTTTCAAAATAGTCGGTGACCAACATGACTCGAAAATGGTTAAACCGATTAGTCTCAATTTTCAATAAGAGCTTCTTAAGAGTATGTTTTAGTAATTAAACAAATTTTTTTCTCACCGATAAATTATTATTTTATAAACATTTTAAGGCMGAMATTTTGGTAAAAAATCGATTTTTTTTAAACCGACTTTTTATCAAAATTTTGGATTTTGCTTCTTCCTTTGAATTGCTTTAGTAGACTTAACATTACTTTAATGAAATTTGTTTGGTTTTTTAATTTCAGAGGACCCAGTTCTGAGATACAAGGAGCTTTTCAAAGTGAACAGGACTTTTTGAATCTTGCGACTCCTGGTCGAGCCATCTATATGTCGAATGGTACGTTAGAATCTGCCAACATTAAATTTTGTTTTAAAATTGGTAAACAYTTTACCGACACGTTTCAATTGATGAAACGGTGATGATTGCCTATCCCGTAGTAGAGTGCACGAGTGGTTTCAACGCTTTCAAAGTAATCGTGAGGACATAAATGAAAGCTGTGTGCAAGGTTTGTTCCACACAAATTGACCAACGACCTAAAATTGCTCAGAATCCAACATTCRAAGTACGATTATTTGATCGAAAATCACATTTTAACCATTAACCACTCCCCTTATTCACCTGATACGGCACCGTGCGACTTATTCCTTTTCGGAAAATGCGTTTGCCTATGAAAGCCCTGCATACTGGAGGCCATACCGGCCAACGAGCTAAAATACTCGTTCGAAATGCTTTTAAACCGTGCAATGGTTTGCAGAAAAACCATTTGTTTTRTTTTTGTTTAAGTCCTTGTATAGTGGGAATCGCAAAACCTCTTTTGTTAGACGATCTCCGATAGATCAGCTGTAATTCCTTTCGAAATAAATAATTTTACAAATACTAAGTCTTAAAAAACAGTTAAAAAATACCATCATATAGTATGTCTACAATAAATTGAAATGTTTTCTCAGTAAAAATTGTGGAGAATTCGACTTTTTCCGTATTCTGTATATAACCCTTATATATATACGATTTAATKCAATAAATAGTCAAAAACGAAGTGAACTATATGCCAAGTGTTTTCTCAATAAATATATTAACCTCTATAAATTACACCACAGTTTCAAAGGTAAAAGTGTTGTAGACATTGATATGTCAGCAATATATTTTTGCTAGCGAGCTGCAGAAAATTTTACTTAATTAAAGCGGAAAATAATGATGTTTTCTTTATCGCAATGCAAACATAAAAGTTTTCTGACGCTTACTAACAGCTGCTCTAAATGACCCATAGTTTTTGCACTTTACTACCGCGCTCCCTATTTAGCAACCATACATGGGCGAAGTACGCGAATCCAGCCAAAATGGTGAGCCGTCTAAAAATACAAGAAAAKACTACTGCGCATGGATGATAGACTATTCCAAAATTAAGCACTTCCCCAGAGCAATACTTAGTTCTTTTGAAATTGCGATRCCTCGGTAAACTATTAGCCTCTACTTTGCTATTAAGTACTCAAATAACGCTTCCATGGGGTATGTTTGTAAATCTAATTTGGAAACTAATTTTTAACTGCCTACAAAGGTAATTTTACTTTTTAGCTTTCCATTGAATTATTCGATATTCATAACATAAAGTCCACTACAAATCGTGCAGTAAGTCATTAAAATACCAGCAATGATTGTGTATSACAGAGTTGTTTTTGGTACCCCAACATATTCTTTTTTGCATGGATATGCTATATTAGTATCATATATGGAGATGCGTAAATGAATGCCATAAGTAGTATACAAAGGGTTCATGATAGCAATAATGACAATTGTTGTAAAATTGGAAGCATTTTCTTTTTCTGAAAATAGACAGTTTTGTTCGTTCATCTTTATAGTCGAAGCAGAAACGTGCCTTTAACGATAATTTTCCAATCATGCAATCATCTTAATTAATAACTATAGCAATGCAAATAAGTTTACATTTACAAGTATATCTTTGTTTATTAAGATATATGTACGCAATGAATATTTTTCTCATTTGAATGTCTGTTAACCAAAATAAAATATTTTGTAATTTATACYAATTAGGAAAAAAATCTAAACATTCTCTTACGCTCCACTCTTTCACTATACTTTGTATTTATTATACATTTATTTGAAATTTCGGAAATCCGGATTGGTTAAAGTCGAGTTTRGTATTAAACATAATCATTAAAGTGGGTGATAAGTTATTAAACGTACYGCGTACCGTATTTCAATTTGATGTATTATTTATTCAAATTTGTACTGATTATAGTAAAAAATGTTCACGAAGGTAATTAAATGGTTACAAACTTATTTCAATAGTCATAAAATGATTCGCGGAGTAGGATCAGCAGCACTTGACGAAATAAATTTTTGAAAGTTGTGCAGCTTATAAATGTGCTCAGAAAGTCAGCGGCAAATGAAAAAGGACCAAAATATTTAACACCTGTGGATTTACGAAATCTCTGTCTAGGCAAACTCGGAAAGGTCATCCCGGAGGATCTACAGTTGTTGTCATAATTTATTCAAAGCACAAACTTTCCATTGAAATATTTCGCATGACCATATGCAGGCAAACAGTAATAAATACCATCGGAAATGACCAACGAATCTCAGCATTTGTTGATAAAGTCAGAAGTCAAGCCAAACCTCCCATGTGTATGGCAACTATACTCGTAGTTGTGATTGTGATACTTACTGTTTGTATGAATGTGGCTGGTGCAATTAAAGTTAACTGACTGTTCCTAAATATGCCAGCAAAACACTTTCATATATATTTAATGTAACTAAACTTTTTGCTATCGAAGGTGAAAGTTGAGGTGGGAAAAGAAGTTTTGTTGGYTTGTGACTTTCACTTTCCTTTTGGTTATTATACGCATATGCGGGACAATCTCTTAGCACGCTCTGTGTGACTTTCGCACTTGACTAGGAAACTTTGCCGAATACTTCCTACTGGATAATAAAGTGATGCCGTGGTAAATTATTAATTTTAGGTCAGTGTTCGGGGAATCATGGAAATTCTGGCACATATTTCAAGACTATTAATAATGCAGAACTAATAAAATTTAGGGAAGAAGTTATAAATTCACAATTTCCTAAAACCGAAAATTTCACTTAAAATATGGCTCACACTACCTAATGAGAAGTGTAGTGCCTCTACTAAATATGTCTCAGTCAATCGACGACCTTCCTTATTTTGATGCGCTTTTTGGACGTCCTTCACTTGGATTGTTTTCAAGACATGTACGACTTTCTTGCTAATGTTCTAGTTCTAAGTGAACAATCATTATATACTTTTACACCTTCGAAAAATAAGAATTTTATTACTGCACGATATTGAATTTTTCCCATTGTAATACAATATACTGTGACACGWCGATACTAAATGGCTTATAAACAAAGAATGCATTGACACATTGAAATAAACTTAAAGTACGTTCATATGAAAAGTGTAAAAACAAAACAAACAACTTTTGGCTTAGCAGCAACGCCCTCTTTTATTGAACGAAAAAACGTATAGAACAACCAATGGTTCGAATACACCCACCTGCTTACCCGAACTCACTTTTTGTTTGTGCACTAAGTTCAATCAAGAAATTTTTTTTTTTCTCCAGTTACAACTTGCACAGATGGACGGATGGACGGGCAGATATACTGACAATCACTCGGAATTCAACTCATCTCCGGATAATTTGTATATACCAAATATATTCTCGTACATTGAACCATTGAGGGGACAGGGTCAAACTCACTTTAAAAAGTTTTTAGCAACAGGTGCCAGCCAACTTTTGGTTCGGTTCATCATAGGTATAAAATTCACAGTCCATACTCCTTGAAAAGCGGAAATAGTCGATATACTACTTTCAAATTATCGGTCGTAACACATAATGAGTTTCTCGGAGAAGAAACAACGTTTTTGCTTCAAACGAAAGCGTTTGACTTGCATATCGGTATCCACTCGATTAGTAACGTTCAGTAATATTTTCGATAAAATTAACTACATTCGATTTCCAACAAAAACATTTGCTACTTTGGATGACTTTCAGTGCGCACCAACCACGCTGTATTCTGCCGATTGGAATCTTTTTTTCTATCCATGTTTTACTCATTGCCACAAAACGAGGCAAAAACTGACTTGTGTTGATTTTTCTCAACGACATATTTCTTTAAAATCTCGCTCAATAGATGCTAAAAATCCATCGCGGGCAAAATTTTTTCATTATTTCAATTCACTCGCAGGTATTTGGACTGTGTGTGTAAATCAGTCATTCCGTACTTATTTTTGTTAAGCTGTCATTTCATGCTATAATTTCTAAAAATTTCCCTTTTTCAGTAGTAGTATTAAAATTTGCCTTGCCTCAAGCAAATATGAACCTATTTTCCTCATAGTTATAATAAGAATAAAATATAAATTTACTGCTTTTATTATTTGCAATTTCCGMAGTCAGAATAATAATGCAGCTTCCGCATCTGATTGCAGATAGAACACGTTCTCTTATTTTTCTAACTGAACATACATGTCGCATGCAAACTCGAAAATTCCTGCAGAACTGTRGGGAGAAATATGACAATGGCGCTGCAACAGCGACCTTATAAACCGGKTTAGACACACACCTACCCACACACCTTGTGTGACGTACACGCCCTCGGATACATAATAATAGCATGCGACACAAGATGAATATGTTGCCGCCGCTCATCGATGATGGCTTAAGGGCCTACATCCGGAGTTTGCAAATACTAGCAAACACGTCGCTAACCAATTCATCCCCTACGGACTGGTGCTATAAGTCCTAGCCATACAACTTATTTGCGCTGCGACATGCCAGCTTCACGTCGCGTTACGTTCTGYCCACACGTACCGAAAGCCTTTAGYCGCTTTTACACTCTGGGTATTATTATTATATGAATATAGATATATATGCTGAGGCGCACACTTACTTTCGCTTGTGTCTTGCACTTGAAATCACATTTACTCACTCGCAATTGTTACGTATACGCCCTCYATCACCACGCTTGTTTTGCATTGATTGACTGATATTGAAGTGTGGCTGACGAGTAATTGAATATCCTTAAAGCATGGATTGATGCCTGCAACGTGTAGCTGCATCATGCAACTGCAACACGCACACTGCTCCATTGTTGCTCGTAGTACATTACCTTTGTAAGACACAATAAATCCCATTTGCCGTTGTCAATCTGGCGTTCTTGTTTACTTTTCCTTGGTTTTGTGCGGTCTTTTCAACGAGTATGTATGTTTCATTTATAAGTAGCTTGCGTTATTTTCCTTTATTTTCCAGTATTGCTAGTTGCCGTATCTTAAGTCTTTATCAAATTTAAATTGGCACGTATTCCATTTCTCTTCTTTTATCAGGGTAAAATTATAAATTGCTTTTCTTGTATATCGCCGCSAGATTGATGGCAGTTTAAAGATGATGGAATTGAAGGTCGTAAACTTTTTTATTTTACCATTACCACTCTCAAGCTAAAGGTACTTTTCGTTCATAGGTATATGCTGATCCGCAATAGAAGAATACCTTAAGGGTAGCTTTGCCTTTAGCGCTAAATTGATTTTATGTAGCTCATTTTTTTTAAGCAGCCTAAATATCTCGGGGTTTAGAGTATGACTTTTTTAAGAAATTTTAACCATATTTCATTAAAAAAATTATGCAGTTTTTAARGTAACCCAACCCAATAAACTCTACTTTCATTTTCTGAACTTAGYATTTGCCACTAATTCCCTTTTCAGTGGTGTTCGACCCAGAGAATGTAAATTATAGAGAAGGTTGAATTGATGTCCAGCGTGTGAATTGTCAAAAGCTAACAAAATACGATGAGTAGATTTCACCACTGCTAGCTTGGTAGGAGAAATTGTAACATTGGCGCCGGAAGAGAGCTGAGCATGAAACTACAAAATATGCTCAGAAACATACATTTCTATTACAGACGCACGTTCGACTTTTGCTTAGATTTTTATACTTTTAATTGATATCATTTTAGTAACTTATATCAATTGATATGAAATTGATGTAACTAAYATATATTTAATATTATATTTACCTTGAAGCCGCTGTGTTCAACTAATGGTCGTCATAGTCGGTAGATCAACAATTGAGAATAGTGTAAAAAATGGAAATCACAGGCACAGTTACAAATGTTTCCATGCAAGTGAGAGAAAGAAGTACTCGTAGTGTCGAAAATACTGCTGAAGCTAGCGCCTCAAATAAGGAAGACCCAAGTCATTCTTGCAAAAAGAAATTGGCCTACATTCTTACAAGATGAAATTGACGCAATAACTGAAGCCGCGTGACCACCAGTATCGTCGTTTTCGTGAATTGGGCTGAGCAACATCTGCAGCGATCAGGCTCTGACTGAATGGCTTTGTCAATAAACAAAAAATTTGTTATTGGTCATGCAGCAATCTACACGTACTCCACGAGTCACCATAGCATCCCGAAAAATGACGSGTTGGTACGGTTTATAGGGCGGTGTCGTCCTTGGGCCGTACTTCTTACGTGATGCTCAAGACCGGCACACTACAGTGAATGAGGATTGCTATCGCTCAATGATAACCGAATATTTTTGGCCCGAATTGGACGATTTGAACTTGGACAATATGTTGCGGTTTTTAAGGACTTGGACAATATATGGACTTCGCCACAAGCGACACAAAGAATGTCACAATCGATTTATTGAAAACCAAATTTGACCCAGTGAATTGRCCGCCTCGGTCTTGCGATTTGATGCCGTCTATGCCAACAAGCCAGCGACGATTGGCGATTGATTCGACTTCGTACGAATAYSGATTGTGAAATTTMAGCAGCATTTTCAGATTTAAGCTTGAAAAACTTACATAYAATACTAAGCTACAATTCAAACATAAATCAAGATATCATCATTTATCAGTAATAAATGTGTCAGTCAAGAAAACTACAAACATTGCTATACAAACACAAAAATCATATCATCGTTCAATCGKTCGTTTTTGGGATCACAAGCCAATTTGGGAGCCAAAAATCCAAATCCCAAATTAAAAGTAAAACACACAACAACATTCATAAATGCAAACACTTTTACATCTCCCCAAGCTTGCCGTTGCCAAAATGCCTCCTTTCTGTAAAAGAAAAGTKTCAACCCCGCAAACCCTCAAATCACATAAAAAAGTGGCAACATAGCTCTTCTTGGTTTAAGATATTATATAATTCTAAAATATTTTTCCTCAGTTCGCAAAATTCTGCGTTAATATGATTTGAAGGTAAAGCTGTTACAACAGCAATGGAAGCGGGGACAATCGGCGTTCCTTTGTTTATTTTTTTCGACAGAGTTCGGTCAACAGCACAATGTTATGATGCTTTGTCATCGCCGCAGTCTCTCAACACATTGACTTTTTGACAAAACGTGAAATTCGGACATTGGTTGACTGTGACAACAGACATTTCGCATGAAACAATGATTGAACATATTTATATACAAAGTTGTGTGTCAAAAAATATGCAAACATTATGCGTATGGTTCTTTCAAATTTGTTTAAATGCACAGATAATTACATATGTCAATATGTGCGATTACTTACTCTTTAAAGGTATTATCAAAACTTTCATTGACCAAAGCAAACACGAAATACACATATATGTATATAAATAAATAATATAACTTATCAACCCTATATTTATTAAATATTTACATAGGTAATATTACAAACCTTACTTCCTTTTCCATTTCGATAGATTTTATTGAATTAATCATGATATAGTTCAATTTATACATATACATATGCATGTGCTTTGATATCATACATATATTTGGAAAATATCTATAATTTTTATGCAGTCTTTTGCACATTCTAAATACACAAACCAATAAACGTTTATTTCTAACCATTTAAATTAGCATACATATTTAACACTGAAAATGTTCAATTCAATTATTTCGTGTCCCCTGATGCTAAATTTTGGTGAAATCTGTTAATGGTTTTTTGGTAGTGAAATCATCTAATCGTGACAAGTACTACTCAAAAAAGCGGAACAATTCACACACCATCAACCTTCTCTATAAATCCACTTTTCTGTTCGACCGACTCACAATCGATATGAGCATCTTACTGGCAATACCATAATTACCCGATTCGACGTTAATGAACAGTTAACCGTACGTTGGTTCATTGTTCCAAAAGTTTTACATATTATGAGTGCGTGGTTAGAGATTAGAATACAGTTGTTTTTGTTGTAACGGTTACCCACACCTTGCTTAAGTACAAGCTAATTGTCATCAAAATCATTCAACGAAATGTATAGAAAATGTATGCTGACCATAGGGAAATGAGCGTTATGAATTAGTTTCATTTAGTATGCAAAGAACGAAGTTCCGCAGTATCTTGTAGAGACAACTAGAGCTTTTYAGGAAATAATGAGGTTTAACTTTAAGAACTCCAATCGCGAAAAGAGAATTGGTGAAGGTGTTAATTGTTTCACTATGAATGGCGTTTAGTGCTTCATTTCCTTTGCGTCTATAGACTGGTCGGTAAAGTGTGCAATGGTATTGACGTAATCAAGAAATGTGCTTTTTATGCTCCTAATAATCGGTTTCGAAGCATACATATGATTCCAATAAATGTCTCTGCGCAAGCCTTGTAAGGAAAGGTTTAATTTCTTTAAAGAAGTTGTTGTAAACCTTGACCGAAAGCACTAGTGCCTCACTGCATATACATAGGTTGCATGAATGACATCAAGATTCATTGTGTTATTCTGACAAGTGTGAAAATTCTTCGTTTAAGTCAAAATAATCTTAGCAACCAATCGCATGATTACCTTGTAAGTTTCAAAGTTCTTTCGARTAGCGAATTCTGTTGCGGCTCTGATCTGTGGCAATAATCGGTGTCAGATACAGAGCGAATAAGTACAGCCTGTCGARTGTCGCAAGTCAAATTGTAGGGAGTCGGAATTTTAATGCAATCGACTGCAAAGTCCAGTTCGCGAATACGGTTTCTATGGATTTAGGAGGGTTCGGTTAGACTCCTTATAGAATAGAAGTGAAAAAATCGTTTAGTTTGAACATATGGCATATATTCCATTGCCTGACAGCAATATCGTATAAACATCAGCGAGACAAACAAGACAAAGTACTGAGTGGCCCCATTCAAAGATTCTTCGCGTCTTGGGAACTACATCGTTATTGGAAGGGCATTTTCTACAAGTATCTCGGAACCAGCATAAATTCCAGCAACAATTTATGCCTGCAGACCAAGTGCAGAATAACTCTTGCGAATAGGTGCTACTGTGGAATTCGTAAACAATTGAGAAGCTACTCCCTCTCTTGGTGAACAAAAATTACGCACCGCAAGACTCTTATCTTCCCGTCCTATTATACATGAAGCATTCTAGAGAATTATTCTCGGCAAGGTCTTTGGAGCCGTCATAATGAGTGATGAGTATCGGCGAAGACGGAGCCAGGAATTGTATGAGATATGGGTGTAGTTAAGCGCATAGAAACCTAACGATTCCATGCCCATTTCGTAGGYATGCAAGACTATGCTACACCGTAAGAATGAATATCCACCCGTGGAATGGAAAGGCCATGTGCATAAGAACATTACAAGGCGTGACCTTACACAGAATAGAGGTAACCGGCGAAGTTTTGTATATTCGGACGTAGTGTGAAAGGCAAGAAGAAGAAACTCAATTCACATATGTATGTTGTTTGATGATGTAAATATAACTGGAAACATCCCTTGTTTCAGTAAAAATATTTTATAAGTATTGACCTAGTTAAGTATGTATTTAAATTTTGTAGCATATCACAGGTAAATTGTCAAAAGTAAAAGCAAAAACAAACAATTTTTAAACTTCCCTTTAAATAACCTTTTATCGCCAAACAAAGTATTTCGAAGTCAAAAAATTAAGTAAGGTCACAAGAATACTCGGAAATAAAAATTAAATGAAGAGAGACTGCAGTGCAAAAAAGAAAAACAGAAGCCATAATTTAATTGAGAACATATACAATCCGAAGAGGAATGGGAAGGGAAGATTATTACTAAAAAGTAAAAACAAACAAGAAAGTACTGAACAATGCTTTCWGCAAAAGGCGACTGACCCTAAAGAGACAAAGACAATACACACACACGCGCACAAATATAACCGTAACGCCTATATCAAGTGGACGTGATGCCGTGACGCTGATGGGCGCGTTGCTAAGTAATGCAACGAGGTAGGCATGGGAGAGGCGGGCCTGTACTTAAGTGGCGAGGCGTTTGCTGAGGGTACACACAGCATAATTTCACTAATTAAAATTGGGCGCTGCGGTCGGCGCTTTATTTGAGCAGCATGCAATAGCCGTCCACCTCTGCAACGCACCTACTAATGGGAGTTAACCGCAGCCGCGTGCCCCTTTTCCCGTTGGCCCTAGTATCGTCGACGCTGCTGCTGATGATGATTGTGGCATTGTTGATGTTGTTCGTCGGTCACAGTGGCTGCTTTGACCGTGGTAATTATGCGTCTGCCGGTCTGTTTATTGTTTGCCAGCGCTTTTGTTTGTAAATAGTTATGCTTAAAATTGSCGATTTTTCTCGTTAGATTTATGCCTTCATTTCGCTTCATTCATTCGCAGTAGGACGACAATTTAGTAGCCTTGGGCCGCAAGCAAATGCCAAAATTGCGGTAAGTTCATATTTAAGCAAAAAAAAAAAAAAACGCAAAATTAAGTGCGTGTTTTTTGCGATCATTAGGTTAATGTTTCTGCTCCCTGCTCAGCAATTTAGGTGAAATATAGCTGAATTTTTCGGCACGGCCTTGAACATTAAGTCGTAAGTACCWTCCTAAATATGCACAGAAGTTTCCTAAGCATTTTTAATAAGAATTTAAGMGGTTATATTAAGAGCATGCAAAGGTATAAAGCATATATGACAGGACTATTTGGATATTTTGACTATAGATTTCAAAGAAACCTGCAATCTACAGCAATACTTAAATCCGTTTAGTTGTGCTGAAAGTTCARCCGTGCTTTGATTTATAAAGCAGTAACGTAAACCTACGAGGCGTATACGTGACACTTGTGCTCATGTCACAAAACAATATTTAAGGGATTAGAGGTATTCAGAATATTCGAAAAATTTACTTTTTTCAATTGAAGTATAATGCCTRAAATTATTAAATTAAATCGCATAATTATTTTTCGAGTTACTTTATAACTAGCAACAGTTCTCTTGCTTTCTTGAACTTTTAGGTAAAAGTTCAAATACGGTCTTCTCAAAATTACGTTTCCATCACGAACGTTCCGGAGATTTTAGATGAATCTCTATTTTTTTAAATTTTTTTGTCCAAAATTCTGTCAAGTCAAGTCGAAACTTTATTTAATGATGCTTTGTTCTTAGTCCTAAGAAATAAAATTAATTAAATATTTAAATTTAATTTAGCTGATAAGTAAAATAAATTACTTAATATTTTTTTGTAGTTTTAACTATTACAGGGTTACCATACGTGGTTCCAGCAGAAACGACCTAATTTCCAAAATTTTTTCTTTAGCATAAAGAAATGTAATGTTTCAATTCAAACTTTTGTCGTCGTCGTTACCGGCAGTCCTTCGAAAAAAGTCTATCTCCGCGTTGACAGCAGAATTCCTTACATAAGGTAATTATTGACCCGATCAATACATTTTTATCAAGCAGACATATAGAATCTTTTCTCTCCAGATTTCCAATATATTGTACATCTCACACATTGACCGATATTTCCGGTAAAAAATTAATTGTAAGCGTGGGGTCACATATTAAGTAYTTACGGTCTTGAACAGYTTTGGTTCGATTTGGGAAATGTTTAGCCTTAAGGGCACACTCCAAAGGAACTATTGGTGAAAACCCCAATATATTGAACGATTCTTGGTTTGGTTTTATATACTGAAAAGCGAATGAATAAAATGGAATATAAAATTGTGTTACATGGGAAGTAGACGTTGTATACAATTTCGCTCAGTTTTACACCTTGAATATAGAAGTACTAAATATGTCGGGCAGGTTTTTAGCAGTACCGTTATATGGGGAGTGAGTGGGTTATCATCATATTTCATCCATTTTCATGACATTTCTAGAATATTTTATAGTATTTGCGTCAGGCAAATTTGTTTTTTACAGGAGTAATGYACGTTAAACTTATTGTAGGGAGAGGCCCCGACCACTGTACCAAAATTATTTGCCATATTTGCCCTTACTACTACTATTCCCTATATTTCTTACCAGGGAACGCGTATACCAACTCAACTCGTCTTGTTGTCCAAAATGTCGCAAGAGTATAAAGCGGATATAGTATTTCTGGCAGACGTTTTAAACAAAATATCCATTAATATTGGTTGAGTAGCTTGTTAGAAATCTTGACAACTCCGAAGAAATGGTGTGAATAAAAATATAAAAATCAAAATATGTATTGAAAAGCWAAACAAACAAAGATTAAAAAAAATKTATGGAAAATAGTTTGTATGGGAAAAACAAAAGGCCTGTTTTTGGGGATTTTCCGACAAATATTCGAATTTTCGTTAACATACTTGAATCTCAATGAACACTTTAAAAAACAATTGGCAACATTGGTAAAGGCGTTGTTGTGTTGTGCGCTTAGAAACACATTTTTCGATTCATTTTTATACATAAGACTAAGGGCTTTCAGAAGGATTTCTACACCAACGGTACTCACTTTATTATTTATTCTCTGAACCAGTGAAGTTCATGCAAGAAATTTTAGTTTTGCAAGCTCTGTAACGTCGTCCAGAGACCCWCATTGCGTGCCCTTTAACATCTTCCCTTTCCCACGCTCTCTAGAGGCGAAATCAATATTGTATAGGTATATGTATTTTTATATATGCTGACAACGTGTTATCATGGTGAAATATGGAGTGATCCTCTGATGTTGTCATCGTCCACGCCTCTGCATCATATAGCAGTACTTAGAGTATGGTCTTTGTTCGAGTCGAGAGTGAACTTTACTTCTCAGTTGCCTACTCAGTTCAAAGTAGCACTTGTTGGCAAGAGTTATCCTGCGTTATATTTCGAGGGTGACATTGTTGTCGATGTTAATATTGGTTCTACGATAAACAAATCATCTACGACTTTGAAGTTATAACTGTCAACAGTGACGTGGGAGTCTAGACGCTAGAGCGAGGACTGTTTGTTTGATGACAGGAAATATTTCGTTTTGCCCTCGTTCACTGCCAGACCCATTTACTTTGCTTCCTGATCCAGTCWGGAGAAAGCAGAACTAACGCCGCGGAGATTGAGGCAAATGATACCAATATCATCGGCATACGCCAGCAGCTGTACACTCTTATAGAGAATTGTACGTGGTCGATTAAGTTCTGCAGCTCGAATTATTTTCACCAATTTYACCAGATTATGCGAACTAATTTAAGCTTTCTTATCTCCTAGGTTAAAGTAGTGTAGTGATAAAAATTGAATCAATCCTTTAAAAATATTACCAACTGATCATGCACCCACTGTTTGGAAGCATTTACAAATTTTACACACACTTTTTTATTATCTTCCTTAATTTTTTATAATACTCCATTAGTATTATATTTGGCCACCCTTAACAAATCAATCAACGTAACAATTGCAGTCAATGTGACTACCTGTTTGCGCCTTCTGTATTAATATTTGGCTCTTATAATAATATTATTTTGATACACTTTCAAAATGAGGTAGCAATAGCAACCATACTGCCAATTATCTTAATGGACTTTTGATGGAATAAGTTAATTCAATATCGATACACCGACGCATATGGTGTATGTAAGTATGTTCTATATACAGGGCCGGTCCATATGGGCAAGGTAGGCTACTGTTCAAGGCGCCAGCATTTTAGGGCGGCATTTTGGCAAATTTTCTTTATTTGTTTATTTGTTTAAATATATAAAAAACAATTTAATCACTTTATTTATTTCATAAACGTCATAATTTCATATTTTCGCCTTTTAATACAAATTATAAACAACAACGAGAGTATTTTTATTTTTGAATAGCAGAACGTGGTAATCTGCTCACAAAATATCACTTATTTAACTATGTTTGTAATACATTAGATTAGATGGTCAATTCACTAAACCAAAATCGTAATCAGGACACAAATACCCCACAGACTTCTTAAAAGTACGATAATACTAAAATAACAAACTTTTCAACTGTACAACTGATTACAATAATTACTCAAATCACTCCTATTGCAATTTAAACCCAGCTGCATTTTGGATTAAGTTTCGTTATATCTGAATGCATTGTCGATATCAACCCACAACACATCAAAATAAATTTCGGTTGCATTTTTGTAGGTTTTGTACTCTTGTAACCACTTGCTACAGAGTATTATAGTTTTAATGACATAAAGGTTGTACGTATCAACCGAAATCCGATTGACTGTCTGTCAGTCCGTACAAGCTGTCACTTGAGTCAAAAATTGAGATATCTCGATGAAACTTGGTATAAAGCACAATTATGAATTCTACTTGATTCGTTCAGTTTTCAGTACACAAATCAAGAAGCAATTAATTTAACGGGATACAACTTTGCACGAATAATGTCTACAGAGTGGGCCGTCTTATGACCAAAAGTTCTTTAAGTCCAACAAAAACTGTTCAAGCCCGGTAGGCTATTGATGCCTACCGATAATAAAATGGGGAATTCGGTGTACATTTACAAATTTTATTTAAAAGTCGTTTAGTTGTCACTAAAACTTTGGCCCACTTTATGTTAGAGAGTTCAGATGGTTTGTTTGATTACGAAGGCTTCTATTTACGCGTACCACATCAGATTTTGCACCAATATTTTAGTCATCGTAATATTAAACAAATTTAAAGTTCATTTTAATAATTATTCACATTTCCGATTGCAATAACGAACACTAATTTTCTGCTGTTTAATTATATGTCAAAYCTTCTTTTTTTTTAGGTTGACAAGACCAATGAAATTTCGACCTAAAATAGTTGAAGTTTATAATAAAAAAAATTAAAAAAATGTATATGTTAAGGTCATAGAATATAAGCGCTTTTTTAGTAAAATACCCTTAATAATTATATAAATTTATAAATTTTGTTTTTACAACTTAGAAGGGGTGCAGAATTAGGCATTTGCCTAGGGCGAAAATTTGGCTCAGAGCGGCCATGACTATACATACATATGTGTATATAGGTACATTTCTGCCTGTTATGTATACGATAACGTCCGTATAAAGAAGCTCATCGTCAGGATTTCCCAAGAAATTGTAGTCAAGAAATTTCTCAGAATAATTGTGAGTTATTTGTGAAGGCACAAATCGCATATTTTACTAATGGCACAATAAATGAGTTGGAGTAATACTACTTAGCTATTAGCCCAATTTGCATGCCATTATTCATGTGAAATAGTCCACAATCAAAAAAGAACTGAAATTATAACACAGCTAAATTGAATTCAATTCAACTCCAATGGATTATTATCACACAAAAAGTGCTCTAAATAATTATTGAGTGTAATATGGTGGGACGTAAGGCTCTGAAATTTAATATATGTTTATTACTTAAATAAACAGTTATGTATATGCAGTTGCAATAGCTTGCGTAAAAATCAAGTACAGCCTTCCAGAAGTTTGAATGCATTTCTTTGCCTTTGTATTAACATAATTAATTTTCGAAAAGTGGAACTAATTATTATTAAATCTATCAGAAAATATGTTTGCTAAAAATCACGTAGATTTCATATTATATTTTCATGAGGAAAGATACTTAACCCTTTAGTCAGATCAAGTTATGTATATTTTCCAGTTTAAGACCTCTTAATGATTTCAAATCATATTAAACAAAGTATTATTATTTCTTAATTGAGTTATAATTGCCAAAGATTAAACATCCGGTATTGTGCACATCACGGTTTGAACCCAAAAATTGTCCTTCTATTATTATAATATTATTTGAGTCATTAAATTAACCAAAATGTCCACAAATGCTTCAATGTAATACATGCAGTTTATCTCAGCAAACGACAGATCTCATATTTACTTATTTATATATTAGTTTGTCAAAAAAGTCTTGCGGTATTTTTGAGGTATTTTTGTTGAATTTTGAATTGTTCATAAAATTTTTTTTGATGACTCATGCCCAGCTCTTGACCGATGCTACGGCTACTACTATGCCGGTCTCTTTCGACCAATTCAGCGATTTTATCGCAATTTTCACAGGGCAGGGCTTCCGGAGCGTGGCGCATCTTCGACTACTTCTACACCAGAACGAAAACGTTGAAACCATCGTTGTGCGGTGGAAATGGAAACTGTATCGGGTCCTTAAACCGCACAAATTTTATTTTTGGCTTGAGATGCATTTTTGCCGTTATCGTAGTAGTACTGTAAAATATGCCGCATATTCTCTTTATTTTGCTCCATGTTTGCGACGCTATAACTCACGAACGACTTAAAAGAAGCGACAATCAATCAAGCACGTGTTAGCGCGTGAAATGAGCTTTCCAAAAAGGTATAGCATGACCCGATGAGACGAATAAAACTAGAACTACGCGCTCTCAGCACCAACTAGCGAAAATACCGCAAGACTTTTTTGATAACCTATTAATATATACATGGTATATAAAATTATGGTGAAAGCCCAGCATGAAAATAATTTTAGTTTCAACCCAACTAGAYGTAGATTTGGAGAAGATATGATTACTAACTACA
>NW_017534964.1:648038-652036 GCF_001853355.1 Bactrocera latifrons | reverse complement strand
TTCTCAGAAGGCCGAGAAGATGTGACAAAAATTGGCTTTTGCACCACGATAACGCCCCTGCTCACACATCGTTGCTTGTGCGCGACTTTTTGACCAAAAACAACACACTAATGATGCCGCAGCGACCGTATTCCCCAGATCTGGCCCCCTGTGCCTTTTTCTTATTCCCTAAACTGAAGAGGCCCATGAAAGGACGACGTTACACTTCTCTTGACGATATAAAGACGGCATCGAAGGAGGAGCTGAAGAAGATAAAAGAAAATAATTTTTTGAAGCTTCGAAGATTGGAAAAACCGTTGGYACAAGTGAATAAKATCTTATGGGGATTACTTTGAATGGGACCAATTAGATATTCATGAATAAATAAATAATTTTTGAAAAAACACAAAATTCGCGATACTTTTTGAACACACCTCGTATATAGTTGAAAGGGACGCATAGTAACGGATAGCATTTGAACGTGTATAATGGATATTTGAAGAGATTATGACCGATTCCGTCCCTATTTAGCATTTAGTTTAATACTTTTAACACTGGAAGGCTTGGTACTAATCCGATTTCAGCGTTTTTAAAAATGTATCAAGAGACAAAGATACGCAGTGGGCGTGTTACAAATCAAACTGGGATGGTTCAGTGGTTTGTGCAATATCAAATTTTGTTARATTTAGTCTTTTTGCAATTTTAATAATTCAAATTATCGTTAAAAGGGAAGACGGTGTCAAAGACGTGGCATTKTGGCCTATACACCGCAGMTTTTCTGTTTTACTTAAAGGAACATAATGAACAGAAAAATGCTTTTAGGTTGGGTTTGTGTCACACAATGCATAAACCAATTACCACATAGAAGGCATCCGCCGACAGCAAAATCCCGAAAAGAGCTTAGCAACATATATATACCATTACTGATACCATTTATTATTGTTGTTGTATACGAGCGGAAGCCTGTGAGAAAATAAATAATTTTTCGTCCTTAAAAATACCAATAATTGCATGGTAATCATTTCGTATGTATGTATGTATGTAATTACGCTATATATTCACCGCTATCGCTGTCGGCAGATTGGCTTAAACTGGATAATTGAATTTCCTCAGCCMAGTTTGGAAAAAACGTATAGTTTAACAATGCATAAATGAAATTACCATCTGAGTGTAATAATCTAAATGGAAGTGTAGTTAGTTAATGGCCTTATTTTTTATTGACATACAGCAAACATCCGTGAGTTATGTTGCGCATTTGTTTATATTACATTTGAACCGGTTTATATGTATAAGTGCATAAATAGAGGTCTTGTTGTGCCGACAGCTACAATTATGCTATACCTATACTCATTCGTAAACAATTTTTAATACCAGCCCTTTGGGCGCGTTGAAAACGCATATAACATAATTCTATAAAAATGTTTTAGCTTGATTAAAGAGACAGGTAATCACCATGTCAAAGCGCGCACACATGCATAAGTAAATAGACAATAAGACTACAAATGTTATATGCTTACAAGTAATTAAAAAGTAATTAAAAATCTAATAAACATCTAACTACGAGCAACGCATTATAATTTGTGCAAGTTTGCATATTCTTTTAATACAAAAAATTGAAATTTACCGAACACTGTGAAGCAGGAACATAGGAGAATCCATTTGAGCGAGATAGCTGCCACAGCGCCTAAGGACTTGCCGGTGCTAGCGTTGCTGCGTCGAACAACAGTATCCGCTATGTTGAATGCTCTTACTTTTGCCATGAGTATTGCAGAGTTCTGGATTAAGCGAATGCAAAAATCTGTTTTGCTGGCGAACATTCAACAATTGATGTTTTTTTCTTTTGAAACCGCTTTTGTCTTTGGTTTTATTATTCGGTTGAAAATCCGGCTAAAACAGATTTCGGTCTGTGTGTCGGCGTTTCGTCGATTTTCGTTTTAACACAATTCCCGTTAGTTTTTTATTTTGCTTCTGCTTTGCATTTTTTCATTTGCTGTGTGCATATGTATGAATTAATGTTTTAGCTAAAGTATTCGGCGATATTAGTTCGTAGATATGTACACATTTAGAGATATTTCAGAAACAGAGAAGCAATTGCTTTAGTAAATAGTATTGCCATTTCGTCTTTTTCACATTTATTTATTTTCATATTTTTCAAAAGTGCTTCCCTTTATTTTCTGGTCATAATTATTGTTGCGATTGACTTGATTTCTTCATTTGGATGTACGTAATTAATTTCGAAATAATTACGTAGTACTTGAGCTTATCTGAAACAAAGAAAAATTATTTTTTCAAGTTAATAAATGTAACATATTGCATTCTTTATGGTTAATAACAAACAGTAAGTTGATAATTTTTCAAAACATTTGTATCGTATCTTGTAAAATATTTCWAAAATTGTGTTATAATAAAACATTTTGTTTCAAATAAATTTTCTAGAACAAAGGTAGTTGAAACTGGATGCCAAAAAGACTACCAAACTTGAAACTTACAAAGATTGAAGTTTACGACTCTGAATGTATATCATTACAATTTCTGTATCAATAAATAATTGGTAATTTATGCTGCTCCTAAGGCCATTGCAAGAAAATAATAACTCCGTTTTRAAAGGTTTTYGGTAYTGAATTTTCGGTATTTAGCAACGCTGCCATACATGCTGTTGGAATATATCACATACAGGTAATTGACATTGCGCGGATACTTCCTCTATCTGTACCGAGGGATCCAAATTGTAGTGCGATGTAGGGGCGGGTGTAGACCACAATGATTTTGGCATCTCTGTATAGATCTACCAAACTCATCGAGAATCTTCCAAGCAGAAGCACTAGTTATAAATAAGGCCTGTGGAGTTCTATTGAATAACTACAAAGGATCAGAATGCAGGCGGCATTTCTGGTCATCGTCGGCACCACAGATTAATTCCCACGTAGTCAAGAAATGTAGCTTAAGCTGACTGCCACTTGTCCACTTGCCAAGCTAGGAACCTCTTTAGACGAATCCGAGGCGGATTAAATACCATGCCCGCTGAGACGATCAAAAGAGAGTTCTATACGAATTTTGAACAAATAGCTCAAAGAGTTGGAATTTTATGCCCAAATTCAAGTTAACAAAGCCGATATGACCTAGTTATGACGTGACTAGAACAAAGTACTTATTATATACAGACTTACAGTCACTATAACGGGCCACTGGGCTTTCGGAGAAAAGCTACAAATGGATTTGCCTTCTAGCAATACTGGCCACAGGAGCAAGGAATTTTTTTATTACTGTGTTTTCCATTTTCTCTGTTGATGCCCAGATCTATTACAAACCGGAYAAAAAATTTGATTTTAACAAGATTTTAAAGATTTTACGATTGTGTATCAAAATGGTGCACCCAGGGCTAATTGGGTCCAGGATGGCTGCACACCTACGTGACATAGACAAAACTCATGAACACAGTATAGTCGTAAAAAAAATTGTGTACTCTTATTATAATAATTAATTATTTATGACTAATAGTGCGTGGGGTTATTCAAAAAATTTTTATTTGTATTATGCATAGAAAAGTCGACATTTTTGTTGTACTGTATATCTTCCAACTGTGAGATTCAAAAATGTTTTTACGGCAAGAAAAATTCGAATACCTGTCAAAAAGCCCCTAAAGACAGCCCTTTTCTTTTTTCCATACAAACGAATGAATRTTTGTTTGTTTGTAACGCTAATGCTGGARAACCAATCTTGATGAAAKTTTCGGATGTAGTTCGCTGTGGATCCGGGAAGGTTCAGAAGTAGAAAAAAATATATGCTTTTCATGAGGAAAGTCGGAAAATTTGATAGTTCCAAAAAGTAACTCTTTTCCATTAATTTTTTTTAATTTTTTGTTTGTTTTATTTTTCAATATTTTGATTTGTAAATTATTTGAATCGTTCAATTTCAGTCGCTTGCTTTTTTATTCCGGCTATTAAAAAGTAAATTATTGAAAATTATTCAGAGAAAACTTTATGTGTGTTTCACATAAAGTGATCAATTGCAGGTTGAAA
>NW_017534964.1:638233-647143 GCF_001853355.1 Bactrocera latifrons | reverse complement strand
TGAGCTGCAATAAAGCGCTTTATAAGATATTTACTTTTGCAATTCATGGGCGTTTTCCGACTGTTGTGCGTCTCGCAGTTAATTGGGAGAATGGCTAAAGAATGTATTTCAATCCAGAGAACACAGTACAGCCAGTGGAAATACCTCCAGCAACAAAATTAGCATTTTCGAACAAAAATCGCATTGCCCGAAATGGATCAACTCCGGTGGTTTGATATCAATTCCATCCCCCGATTATCAATTCACGAAAAAGGAACTTATCACGAATATTCGGATATTGCCAAATTATCGTAACTACGATTCTTTAAGTGCACGCGCAATGTTAGCTGCCAGAAATACCGATGTTGTTGACTTAACTAGAAGATGCAAAGTCAAATTCCGGGAGATTTGCGCTCATAACATCGTCTTGACAATGAAGACGACGCGACGTGTATTAGCTAGTGGAATTTGGATCTGTCGTTATTATGTTTCGCAATCTGCATGCGCTGAAATTGTGTAATGGAACCTGACTGAATGTGATGCACCTGTCGAATACAAGGGGGCAGAATGCTTGACTCTATTCCTCGAATTCCTTTGAGTTCTATTAATTTTCAATTTCAGTTCAAACGTATTCCATTTTCAGTGTAAATTGCATTTGAGATGACAATAAACAGGACACAAGGATAGTCGCACAGTGTGTAGGATAAATTTCCAAATGCTATGTTTTTCACACGACCTGAGATACCTGGGATGCTCAATTGTTGGAGAACCATCTTTTCTGTACACCGGAGCAGAAACCAAGCTGTGTTATATTGAAAAAAAAGAAACAATAAATTTCTTTCATTTCAACACACAAAATTTCACGCAGGACAACGGCTGTGGGGTCAGCTGGTTGTAAATTTAAATAAAGAGAATATGTACTATTGTGATCAAATTGAAAGGTAAATTTTTAAATATTACTTCGCGTTTTAAAATTTTAATTTTATCTTTAAGTTGGTAATATTGACATCTGTGATAAATTTCACGTCAAAATATTCATTAGTATTTGAGATACGCGTCGTTTTGTGACATCTTTGAAAAAAATATTTAAAATAGTTGTATTGTGAACTATTTTTTCGAGTTTACAAGTTCTCTGGAAAAAAGAAAAAATTGAGAGTAGAATGAAACTCATCGCAGGGTAGGTAAAAAACAAAAATAAAAGAAAAGTAGTATATGGGCGATCTGAGGTCTGGAAAAGGAAGGGAAGAATGGTTCATCTTGATTGCTAAAATTGTTTACTTCTAAGTAATTAACCTTTGAAAAATAGCGAAGAAAGTGAGTAAAGAAAATTATACCTCAAAATAAGACCTATATATTCAAGAAATATAAGAATGTTTATCTTTACTTCCTTATCTGAACTTCCGCAAACCTAAATTACGAGTATTAAAAGCTCACCGCATAAAAATAAATCCGTCAGCGTTTTAGCGTAACCCCTTGCATATATTACAGTTTATTATCTCAATTAATAGCGCCGAAAAGACAGTCGGAAACACTTACAAATTGCTTGCTCCAACCGAAAAAGTAATATTATAATTCATAAAAAGGAAATAATTGAAGGCTTTTACTCCCTTCTAAGTGCCGTGCAAATAATACTATTTAGCTCGGTAAAAGCTAAATAGCTTAATATTTAGTCGCACCACCTGCGAGTGTTTGGCGAACGGCAGCAAATATTTACACATACACAGAGTTTTGCTTGAGGCTTGAAGGATTTGGGTGCACGTGTTGGTTACACGCTTATCATAAATTCAATATTTTATATTGCTCTAGGCTAAGAATAATCCAAGGGGGCACAAAGCTGTTTTCGTATGCAAAACAAGGTCGATAACAGAATGGCAAATGCCTGGCATTAAACGTGCATTTTCTCTAGTGTAAGTGGTGGCACGGGGAGGTGCTGTAGAAAAATCTATGAAAGCAAAATGTGAGTGAAATCGTAAATAATCCTTTACATCTGCAAAGAAGGCCAGCACAAGTAAGCACTTTCTCAGGTAACAGTGCCGTGACTGAAGAAGGCACTTAGAAAAACATCGCAGCTTAAGAGTGGCAGTAAAATAATAGTACTGCCATAGTTTACGCCTTTCGTGAAAATTCATAAATTTTACGGAAAATTGTATTTTTATTAACAGAATATGTTATACTTGTATATGCTGCACTCTCTTTTAATATACAGTTTTTTTTGCGGTACTTCTCTTTTAAGGAACGTTTTATTTGTATATTATCATTACAAACCAAATTAATGAAAGTAAGATAGACTAAAAGGTGAACACGTATCTATACGTATATATATATACATTTTGTAAATGTTGTGCGAGATATTCCACCAAAAGTTGCTCAAACCCTCATTAAATTAATTAATTGTTTGTATAGTATTATTGTTATTCTTGTCATATATTCATTTGGATACTCATCCAAAGTTCTTTTTGTAAAAATATTAGTTATTTTACCCTATATTTGTCGTAGATAGTTAAAATCATATTTAAATATTATATAATAGTTGAAAGTCATCTTTAACTAAGCTATTCAGTTTTTATTATGAGTTTTATATTTTTAACACACAGTGGCAAAGTTTTTATGGAATATTTGCTGAGCACCCAGCTGAAAGCTAACCACAACAATATAACATATATGTACCATAATTSCTGAAATACCCATAGCTTAAGGAAGTATTTAATACTTGGTACCATGTGTTGTAAAATTATGATGGTAATGAAACTTTGCAGGTTTCAGACCACTATAAACAGAATTGAAAATATACAAACCTTTAAAGACAAAGAGTTTTAATTCACCAAATAAATAAATTCACTCGTTTATTCGGCAGAGTTATCTCACTCTCGCGTAGTCATTGGTACAAAAATTATTCAAATGTAACAATGTATATTTATAATATAAAGCAAAAACTATAGGGCTTTCCAATAAGGGTGATATGATTTCTTAAAAATAAAATAGAAATAAAAACACACAGTAATTGCTAAGGAAATGCATATGTTTTCTTATGTAGTGTGAAGAACAATAAGGTTCTGAATGTAACATCATTCAATCCTTTTGCAAGAAAAAATTCGATGAACGCTTCTAAATGATGGCTTCCAAAGCTTAAAAAGAGTCTGGTTTATTGATAAATACCAATGATTTTAAATAACYCCTCAAGAGTTAGGAGGCCATTCAATGTTACAATGTCTACACTTTTTTCGCAATAATTCGGTTGTTGGAACCAGATATTGTGAAGATCAACATCTTCTGATTACTACCGCACACCATTGACAGTGACGGTGTCATTATCATTTTCAAATGGTTCCAAGGCAAAATCAGCAAACTCACGAAGTCTTTCGTGGTCCAATTGCTTCAGTTCTTCAGTGAGAACACATTTGTATGGCTGCAAGTCCAATTCTTTTCTTAAAATCCGCCAGGTTGTAGTTTGAGACAGTCCCAATTCTTGAAACCGTCTTTTAATCGACAAATTCGGCCTTCAGCAACACTTCAGGCAGATATATTTGCACTACTATGAGTTGTTCAATGTCTCATAGACGAGCATCGAGCACACGTAAACGATTACTAGGACCATAAAATTATTAGGACCATGAAATGACAAAAGGGCTTGATAAGTTGCAACTGGAGAACGATTATTTTGTTAAGAAATTTAATAATTTGTAAGCATTCTTGTTGCGTATATCCTTCCTTGATGAGTTTTTAAACATAACTATGTAAGCATATAATGGAAAAAAGTTACAGATCATGATATAATTATCAATATTAAAAATGACCGACATGACACTTAGAAATCATGTTATCCCTATTAGAAAACCCGGTATTCATTTAATCAATTAAAATACGTAAATGGGTACAGGAGGTTCTTAAGGAATAGTATTGATATATTCCGTTAAGTTCATTGTAAAATAATTTTTCAAATATTACATTTTTGCTTGCTAAAAATTTATTAATTGTCTATATTTGTCTCTTCTTACTTATTTAAAAGTTTTAAMGGTTTTATTTTGTCCCTGTCTAGAAAAATATCATAAGAGTTGTTTCTTATGTATATAGTTATTTTCATATCAATAACTGATAGTCCTCCGTAGATCCAATATTTTTAGCTCAAAACAGCCACGAATATATAACAGTCATTTGTTAACATTTATTAAAAGAAAAATAACTAAAAAAATAAATCCTTATTCTATTCTGGTACTCAAAAGACAAAGTCTAAAACTAAGGAAATTTTTGGCAAACACTTACTTTGAATTTAATGCTGTATATTTTCACTAATTGCTGCCGCACGTCACGCCCCGCGCATACACGAAAAGACGCACAGCAATAACACTCAATAAGCCGTTTCCGTGTGCTACTCACACGGTATAATCGTGCCAACCCACGTACGTAAATGGCAAGTACTAAACTCGTGGCACGCACTTGATTCTAACTAAACACGTACACACACGCACACACACAACCGCAAACGCAAAGCGACAATAATCAGCAATTCGAAGCAACAATTCATAAACGAGCACACGATAACCGCATACGCAGGCACTACGATAGTAGTAGCTAGAGCAGTTAGACGAGTTAGCTAGCTGACTGACTGGCTAGCAAACTAACTACGCGGAAGGAGTGTTTGTGGTGCGGTTTTAAGCCGCTATCGCTGCCGCCACAGACGCCATCAACAAAGCCAACGTGCACGACGTACGCGCATCAACCGCAATTGGAACGACCGTCAGCGTTAACGTCAACGCTATCTCCGCTGCAGTTGGCTTAGCCGGAGCTGCCGCCGCCATTACTACAAAGCAATAACAAATTATTTGTTGTCACGCACTTAGCTTTACGAGCGTTGTTTTTGCTATATTTGCCTTCACTATTTTCATTCATAATTTATACGTTTAAATCTGTTGGGCCGGCACTTTTCTAACGGCTAAGTGAATAAGACCAGACTGGCCACCTTATTGCTGCAGGTAAACAAGTACTATTTGCTTATATGCACCAGAAACATACTTTTGCACTCTTTCACACAAAATATTCGCATTCGTACAAAGGTAATTTCGGATGCCACAAACGTACACAAAAGAAATTTCACATTACTGAAACTTTTGAGAATTTACTTTTATCCGCGTTTACTTTCTTCGTTGAATGAAGATTTATGTTTTTACATCAAGCGACCAAACAACCATCCCAGCGACAGTGGGATGTAATAAAATTATTACACTTCGCTCCGCAGCCTTAAACGGTACCCTTTATTCGTTATTCGCCTCTGTCTTATAAATGTCCTCGTTGGCATTTATCGTATTCGCGTTTGCTTAGTATATACCGTCACTTCATGTAAACCGTAAACTTAACCGCACAGGACTGACTGCTGTAATCAACTAAAAGCTTTGCTCTCCATTCGTAAAATTTTACCTGTGACTGTCTACCACACACACAACGAATCGATCCGAATACAAATGAGCACAAGACTCGTGCACAACGAACGATACAGTTTGATTATAAAACGCGTTCAGTTAACATCGGCTGCGCTTCGAAACAACGTATTTCGGCATTCGTGTCTCCTCATATACTWGTGCACATATGTAATAGCTTTCATTTTCTCTCTGTTTCAAAGCTTCTGTGTCCTTCGCTAAACTCTAATCCAAATATGAGCCACTGCGTCTTTTGTCTGTAAATCGCTTTCGTTTTAAATGCAGCGAACCTGAAGAAGCTGCTTTAAGAAAAGTTCACAATTTGCTTTCATCGTGAGAGCGCTGAGAAAATATTCCAGTGAAAGGTGAATTTTTGTCGGGCCAGGATTTCCAAATGAAAACTAACATAGCCTTAACAGTTTACCCAACATTTGAAACTWTAATAACAGCGCTTGAGTTTTGTACAATATTATAGGGAAATTTATACATGAAAGGAAATTTTGCTGCTTCTATATAAATACATTAATTATGGTGACTGTTAAATGAGAGAGGGTTTCCTGATATAWATATTGCATGAGTAAAGAAACGCTTTTGGGGTTAAGATATATGTATATGCATTAATATGCCAAAAATTTAAAAAGTCCTCTAGACTAGATCTGAGTTTTCTAATAAAAAATATACAATTTTTTGAAGTTACTTTACTCTTGAGCCTAATACTGCGCAATAAATACGTAGTATTCCGGAACGTTATGGGATTAAGTGTGGTTCTATTAATCTATTCGAAACTATAATTACTTTGAAAATTTAAAAACTAAGGACTTTTACTGTTATTTTTGACGTAGACGTGGTTGTTAGTAATTTTCGCAATGACTAATGCAATGAATATTAGGTAATCTCATATAAAAAATTCGGTAGAACTCGGTCAAGTAATTCCTGAGGCATAGGATTTCATGGACAACTGTTTCAGTAAAGCCCTTTCTTGCCAGCATGATTATTAACTTTAATTCTTATGCATGACAGTGATTTATTGCTCCACTAATTTCAAGATAACCGTTAAATAGAGAGAGGACGTGTTTGTTATTTTATCCATTTTCACAGTGTTTGAAGAAGCGCTAAAATTACTTTTTTCAACAAGCTTAACACAGAATATATGTAGATATTTTAATTTTTAGTAAAGTTATCACTTGTACGACAGACGGGCGAACAGACAATTAATCTGGGTTCGGCTTGTCTCGTCATCCTGATCATTTACACATACATATAAAACGCGACCAATGATTTTCTGTGCCCATAGAACAAACCAAACAGTTACATTTTGAGGATGCAATAGCGCCTCAAAAATTGCTTTTGGGTTTTCAGCATACCTAATGCGATAATTTACGTTAACGTACCCATTTTACCAAAAGTGAACTTGGTCGCTAAACAAAAATTTGTTGTGCACATCGGGATCGGTCGGCACCTCTTTTGGTCCCACTCACCGAACATGCAATAAGCTTTATGATCATTCGGCTTCAATTTTTGTACGAGTTATGAAATTSCGGAAACTTCYAGAAAACCTTGTAAAATAGATGGACGCCAGCTACAATCGTTTCGCGCGATGGTGAATTCAGTTGGGTATTATTCGACAATCTGCTCCGAAGCAGAAATCGGCGGTGCGCCCTCTGCGGTGTCTTTGAGAATGTGCAATATCTACTAAAATAAACGTGATGCAGATTCCTAGTTGCTCGAATTACTGACTCTACTGCTTGAAGTGAATATTGAAAGCAGCGTACTTTGCGTTATGCAAACCAAACCATKATTTTAGTAATAAATTTGGAAGATTTCCAAACCTTGTTTCGGAGTAAGTCTATTCATTATGATACGACAAACCAAGCTAACTATAAATCAACTAACAGCTGTGAAAACAACTAGCCTCAAAACAGTATTGCCTTATTAGAAACCACTAGAACTGAAGCCGTTGGATCTTCACAAGCGACATCGCTTCGCTCTATGATCTGCCATTTCATCCAGAAAAAACAACGGTTTAGTGTGGTTTGTGACCCGTTGGAATCATCGGTTCATATTTCTTCCAAAATGATGAACAAAACCGTCAATGGCAACCGTTATCGCGCTTTCATGCCTGAAATTGAAGCTCGTGATCTCGACGAAGGCAAAGTTTGAAAATGTTTAAGATATATTAAAGATACAGTAGTATTCTCCTGATTTGATATATTTTTGACATTTTGTATACATCTACCGAGAGAAAACACACGCACTTTACAGAGTTGCTAAATAAGATTTTTGTTATCTTTGGTTTTTTGAGAGTCAACCACTTTTATTTACAAGATGTAAAGAATTTTATAATAATAATAACCTCATTCTAGAACTGCATGTTTTTACAAACAGTATAATCATTTGTAAAAAAGTTATTTTTTATAAGTTATTTATTATATAATATAATATATAACAAAACAATATTTATAAAATTATTGRATAAAAAAAGTCTTATTATTTTGTAGAACGGCCCTCCTCCTACTAACGTGACTATTAGTTTAAGCATGCTTTCATGCATGCTTTGAAGATAACTTATATTAATTCTACACAGCTTCAATAATTTTTTTCATTTCTTTTAGAGTTTTTGGACGCTTTTCCCACATCCTTTGGCGCATATAATCTCAGTACTTTTCAATTGGATTGAGATCTTGACTGCTTCCTTGCCGTGSGAGACGCAATTGCACAAAACTCCTTTTGGATTATTGAAAAATCCTTTTCAATAGTTTAATGTTTTAGTTACCATCTTGGCAAGGGGTTGAATTATCCTGAAAACAAACTTTTGACATTCACAGATCCTTGAAACTGTCCAACACCAAACTAGGACTTTATAGTTAACTTCAATTAGACATTTAAATAGAACCAATGATTGTTTATAAATTCATAAGTTTCAAAGTACTGATATACGAAAAAATAATTAGCYTAGAACTATTTTGGTAAAGCTAAGGCGAAAAGAAACATTTTTTATAGCGAATTCTAATTTAATGAAAATTATTTTTGCGTTTATCTCTTGTTATCACAAAGCCTGGGTTCTATATTAGCTCCCAAAACTTCTTCTGGATAGAAGTTTATTATAAGTTAAGGGTAAAGTTGCGGAGACATACGGAAAAAATAAATTAAGTTTGCGACGAGATTTGTAGCACCCAGAAAGTAGCAGCGAAAGCCCTATGAAGTATAGATAGGGTGATTAGGGTGATGAACATAGTCGATTTAGCCTCTCTGTTTATGAGATATCGTCTTGAATTTTTGCACACGCTAGTTTGTCGCCAGAAAGCTGCTCAAGACTTTTTCTTGATAACACTTTGTTATTTGAAAAGATACAACAGTACAATTTCGAAAATAAGATTTTAATTCTATCTAATATAATAATATGATTGTCGTAGRAACTTACTTTTCAACAAAAAAGGCAAGTTCTTGTAAGGATCCTTTGTATTTATGAATGGGTTTTACAGCGTCGGTGTAACCGAAGTTGATATTTTTTTTCTCTTTA
>NW_017534964.1:629899-638154 GCF_001853355.1 Bactrocera latifrons | reverse complement strand
TGATCAGGGTGACGAGTAGAGTTGAAATCCGGATGCCCGTCTGTCCGTCCGTCCGTCCATCCGTGCAAGCAGTAACTTGAGTAAAAATTGAGATATCATGATTAAACTTGGTACACGTATTTCTTGGCTCCATAAGAAGGTTAAGTTCGAAGATGGGCAAAATCGGCTCACTGTCACGCCCACTAAATGGCGAAAACCGAAAACCTTAAGGTGTCATAACTAAGTCATAAATAAAGAGATTGAAGTGAAATTAGGCACAAAGGATTGCATTAGGGAGGGGCATATTTGGACGTAATCTTTTTGGAAAAGTGGGAGTGGCCCCGCCCCCTACTAAGTTTTTTTACATATCTCGGAAACTGTTATAGCTATGTCAACCAAACTCTTTATAGTCGTTTGCTGCGGGTATCTCCATATACAGTTCAAAAATGAAAGAAATCGGATAGTAACCACGGCTACCTCCCATAAAAAGGTTATGTTGAAAATCACTAAAAGTGCGTTAACCGACTAACTAAAACGTCAGAAACACTAAATTTTACGGAAGAAATGGCAGAAGGAAGCTGCGCCCAGGCTTTTTGAAAATGGGAGTGGCGTCGCCCACTTATGGACCAAAAACCATATCTCAGGAACTACTCGACCGATTTCAATGAAATTCGGTATATAAGATTTTCTTAACACCCTGAGACATTTACGAAATATGGGTGAAATGGGTTCACAACCACGCCTTCTTCCAATATAACGCTATTTTAAATTCCATCTGATGCCTTCTCTGTATAATATATGAATTAGGAACCAATGATGATAGCGGAATAAAACTTYACACAAATACGGTATTTGAGCTGAGGTATCCCTTGTGGAAAAAGTTTCGTGAGCGGAGTATAACTTTTCAAGGTACCTGATATTGAACACGAGGAACTCAGTACCTAACCTAACCTAACCTAATTTTTCACCGAAGATATGGGTAAATCTCTCAGATATTTTCATGTAATCCAGAGGGCATAATTTTTATACTCTCGCAATAAACTTGCTAATAACAGAATATATCGTCAGATATATGGTTATATATGTATACCAAAGTGATCAGGGTGACGAGTAGAGTTGAAATCCGGATGTCTGTCTATCCGTCCGTGCAAGCTGTAATTGAGTAAAAATTGAGATATCTTGATGCAACTTGTCATGAGAGAGTTAAAATGTTCGGTAACACCCGAACTTAGCCCTTCCTTACTTGTTTTTTTGTTTTTTTTTGTTTTTTTGCATTTAGCCGTCCTTTGAGAAATTTCATGAAAACAAGTGACAATTTAGTTTTGTTTTTCTCCCAATACCGTCAGATTCATATGCTACTTTACCAACATTAATATAATAAACTGTTGGAATTGGTGTTCTTTTCACTTACATATCGGTGATGAAATCACCACAATCAGGCGCCACCATCATTAGCTCGTAAGTTGTTTTACACGTACAAATTGATATAATAGAAATCTCATAGCTCGTTATCGAATTTCATCTGCATTCCCTTCTTCCCTGTTGACATGCCACCACATCCTTCTACTCGCTTCGCTTATTTGCTTAAGCATTATTATTCATTCTACTTTACACATACAAAAGTTTAACGAAATTTCGTACCAAATTTGCAAAGCAGCACACATTTACCTAACTGCATTGTAAGGGTTCGATATTTGAATTGAATTGAAATCGACACTGGAAATAAATTATCTTATGGCAATTAAAATTAAACAGTATTATATTTTTGACATGATAGTATTTTAATTACTTTTTAAACATAATTTAGATGAGTAGATATTCATGAAGCATTTTGCTATTTTTTTGTTTCTTTTATATTATTTTTTTTCTTCTTTATACCTTAAAGTGGATATTTTTCTGAGTGCATATGCTGACTTCTTTTGTCTGTGTGCTCAGAACAGTTACTTAATTTTCTTTTGTTTTACGGCGAATTGTTGTGCCAACGTTCGACAAGGATGAAGTTCCTTTTGTCTGCTATGGCACTTTTGTCTGCTTATTCACTTCTCTTTATGCTCTTGTTCGTTCATTCATGCATTCTTTCATCTCATTCATGTGAATGTGCCATGCGTGTAATCATTGAAATTGTGAGAGTTTCCAAGAAAATAGTCATAATATTATTTGTACGTTTGTGTGTATTGGCAAAGTTTTGTAAAGTTTTTGTTTTCTTATTCGTTTTCTAATTGTTGCTACTTTTGGGGTTTCTGAAGTGGCACTCAATGGGTGCAAATTTGCATGCACACAAGCGCAGCCAGTTACAAGAATTACGTAAGACTACGTAGCATGGTCACATGCTCAATCAAATACACAGTTATTTTTGTGTATGCATACTTGAGCCTTGATAGTATTTGTTCAATGTATTCGTGTGTTTATTTACTTTGAAAATTTTGCATGTTCAACAAAATTGTTGCTGATTAGACGTTTCTATTGTAATTTGGTAGCGTAAATGTGTGTCTGTCAGCTAAGTACGCATACTGGGCCTATATATATGTACATAAATATAAATGTGCATATCTACTACACATAAATACGTTTCAGGCTTGAAATTAATATAACAGAAATTAACAGCTTTTACTTATTTGTGTATATAAGCACAGGTGATAACACAGCTCCTTTCATCAGCATAACAGCCCTTCATTCAACTTTTGCTTGAATGTAAATTTACTTATATGCCCACATGTATGCATGTTATGAATTCAATAACGCCAATGAAAGGGTTCAACTTAAATTTATTTTCAAGTTCACCTGACCTACGTGTCGTATGAGTGACCTTCAATTTAAAGCACATGAGAGCTACACATATGTATGCTCCGATATTGGTGCATGCAAAAGTATGCCGTTTATAATTGTGTACATTAATATACGCTTTATTTGTCTAGACAATTTCGTTCAATTATTAAATGAACTCAAAGCAGTCAATTATACTCATTTTTCAATTCGTTGTTACTGCGTCATTACATTTGTATGCATATATAATATGTACCTTGACCATTTCAGAAAACTGTGATGTGTTTGATCATATAAACTTATATGAGACACGGCTGATAACTTAAGCAAAAGTCATGTAATTTTTGAAAGGATAGTTTTCAATACAGCTGAAATTAAATTTATAATAGAAATAAGAAAAAACCTACTTCTCATGAGTGCAACTGCATATTAACTGACTACTAAATTCTCGTTGTTTTTTTTTAATGAAAATTCAATTCCACGAAAGCCAATGCTGCAAATAAATTATGCGAAGTATCGCCGATTGTTAGTCGCAATTTTTTGTCATCTTTCTAGCAAAGCTCAAATACCATTACAGTAAACTGTTCAACTTGTGATGCTTACAGAGAATCTAGCCATTTTTCGAACCCCTTTTAGGAGTGAAACTACTTCTGAGCCAAGCCATGTGCCATCGGAATAAAAAAATTATAATCCAACAGTGCAATATTTTTAGAATATAGCGTTTGTGGTAAGACTTCCAGTTTAAGCGTTTTCAGGTAGCTTCCAACGGGTTTGGCAACGTGAGCCCAAGCATTGTCATACAACAACTTCGTAAACTTGTTTGCTTTCTTTTAATAAAAGAATCCGATTGAACCTCAAAAGTTCAGTCTAACTAAACTTTTAACGAAACACATTCACTACTGCCATAAAAATATTTAGCTTGTTAATAATTTCAAACCCTTTTCTTCTAATTATAGYAAAAAGTTAAATTATAATACTGTATAAAAATTTCAGCGGTTTGTCAAAATTTGAGGAATCAGGATCGGTAGCAACAGATAGAATATGCTAAATATGTTGTGATTAAAGTTTTACAGTTATGTGATTATTCAGAAAAAAGCAAAACGAAAAGTGTTCCCCTATCGGTTATACTATATAAGGAATCGATTACGAAAGAATAACGGCATCGAGATGAAAGTGGAATTTAGTTTATTGGAACTAAATCAGATGTTTCTGCCACTGTTTTGGGAATATTTATTTAGAATGAATCAAATTTCGTATTGAATTCTCTCACTATCTGGAATCTCAAGGACTGGTCTCTGTTTCCAATAATTGAATAGAACTCAGAACCAGGGCGAAAAATTAGATTTAAAAAGTTTAAGCTCTTTGACGCTTCCTAAAGCATTATTTGGAAGCTCATCMAATCTGGTACTTGAATCCACAACTTTCACAGGATAAACGATRCATACAAAACTTACAGTGCTCCATTTTTTAGAAGAGTGAACTCTAATCAAATTTATATTTCAATAAAATCTCTGGATATTACTCACGGGAYCATTTAACCAAACAATACGAGAGAATCTGATAAACACTCTAGGAGTTATAAAGTGGTCTACGAAAAGGGAGCTAACGTGCGAAAACTAGTTTATGACTTTTTGGATTCTATCACGTGAAAAAGCATCTCATCTTCCATCCGAATCTACTAAGATTTTTTGACACCTATGCCCCCTCTCCGTAGACCAGGTCACATATATTTAAATATACACATTTTGTCAATCAAAAGCTTAAAATAAATTCAAACAACACATTAGCCTGTCGAGGAAAATGTCGCGAGCAATAAAAAAGCGTCCGAAGATCCAATTCATTCCTAAATACTAAACTGTAACTGATGCCTTCTGTATTTTTTTTGTATGGGTGTCCCAAGTACCCATATGAAATTGGGTTATTATGWATTTCTTCCGCTTCTTGTACCAGTTAACTTAGTGCACAGACCACACCCAATTCCTGGTGTCGGAAATATCCACAGTGTATACTTATTTAAATGAAATAGCATTGACTGAACACTGTCGATTACCGCCTTTTAGTCACACTCTTTGAGGAGCGTTTTCTGTCAGTCATTTTAAAACATAAATTCTTCTGTAAAGACAACTTCTTTATCAAAGAAAAAATTTATTTTTAATTTTGGCGAATGGCTGCTATGGTTCCTTGTAAGAAACTATATCTGAGATTGCATTGCGAGTTAATGGAAAGTATAATTTATATATATTATTGTTAGATAAAGCTCCAACACTATGCGGCTTAATCAATCACGGAATGAGAAATCGAATCCCGATTCCTTATTCTTACAACAGAATCATWTATTTTAACCTTGACACATGCTAGTAGGCGTATATCTTTCTTAATAAGCAGTGCTGAGCGTTCCATTTTGGTTGATATAGAGATAGACATATACTCTTCAACTGCTAGCTATTACATTTTCGTAGTAAAAACGGTCAATAACTTAAACAAAATATTAAAGTAGTAGAATTTAATAGAGGAGATGAGCTTGTGCTTGGAGTTTTCCATACGATGTTTCCTGACCCCACCTTATTTTAATCAATTATACCATACATGCAAAATAAAGTGAAAATCAATGAACAATTACTTAAGCAACGAAGCAGTTGGAGTGTTTGTTAATTAAATTATTCATGCGTCATAGTTTAAGATTTSATATATAAGTATATATAACTTAATTTTCGATTGAAGCTTATGCYATTAAAATTGAGCAGCATGTGTAAGAATGTACTCGTACACACACATTTCCATAAGCAACTCGAAAATCCAGAGGTAAATACATACGWGTACATACTTAGTACTAGAATACACAAATATGGGTGTAGAGCTAAGCAAAATGAATTATTGGCGATTTTAATGATGGCAATGAATACTTGGGCGATATTTATGCGCCAGCGTGTGATTTCGTAAAGATGCCATAAAAACAGCAGCGCTTCAACCACAACTTAAATAAGACACAACCGACCGAAACGAAACGAAACGAAACAAAAAGCAGCAAAAGCCAAGCGAATGGTTTGTGTGTATCTAAATATGCCGCCCATGCAGACCGCAAACCAAGAAAATGTGGTCTCTACTTCGAGTGTAGAGTGCGCTGCTGTGTGTTGTTGTGGTGTAGGTAAATACGCAGTCAACGAGGTGGAAATTTTCTCGCCAAAATAAATGAGGACGTGCGCACGCTAAATCAAGTGGCGCGACTGTAATCGCCCCCGGCAAAGYCCACGCCAACCGCCATGCCTCCACTCCGTCCCATTTTTTGGCGTATGTCTAAACTCAGCCGGCGAGTGGCAACCGCCAATTGCCAACCGCGACCCCTTGTTCATCTAATTATTCACGAGATTTTCYCATTCGGTTGCCGTTGTGGTGGTCACATTGTAGCGGCGACTTATGAAATGTGAGAAGTGGTCGGAGTCACAGGCAGAGTTAGTATATGTGTGTGTTTATATGTACACATGTATGTATGTATGTATATGCACATAATTCAGTTTTTTTGTCGCATTTTCTTTGCTTTTCTAGTGTAAAATATTAAAAGGCAAAAACCAAAGTCTTGCGGTGTTAATCCCCTAAAATAAATCACAGGAATTTTATTGTTTACTTTCGCGGAAATCCACAATTTAAATAAAGCGGCGATGAGGTTACACAAGCATAAATTATATACATTTATGAACGGATGTGTATTTATATAAGGACAGAAACGAAGGAATCAAATGTGGAATGTTTGATAAATTTGATTTTTTAAAGACGCAGGTTTGCCGGGATGTAACTTTCTCTTAAAAGGTTCCGGCATAATTCTGTTTGAATTGCTATTCCAAATAAGAAGAGAGAAGAGTAAATAAAGTGATGAGTTCGAAAGCAGGCCAACATTACTTCCCTATCATTTGGTAAGCGTGCGTTATATTTTGATTTATTGAGGGGTAAGGTGGGCTGCAGACGTTCCAAATCTATCTTCTACTAGCTTTTTATATTTGCATTTTTTTTATATATTTTATAAAAACAATTCAACATATCAATGATAGATACATATTTAAATAGTATTTTGTAATTTTTTTTATTTATGAATTCCAAAAACTTCTCCGTTGGTACCTCATCTGCCGTGACGTATCAAAAAAAAAAAAAAATGCTCTTGCCGGGACATAATTCATTAGTACATGTCGTTATTGGACGAAGGAATAAAATTAATTAAAATTTGGATTTTTGACAGACTTTTCAAAAAAACACATTCTTAATAAAATTTTGGGCATGTTTTGGTGCAAAAAAATTATGTGCAATGAAAAAATATAACTTCGTTCAATGTTTAGATGATTGTAATTTAAACATGTGGGGAAAATTTTAGCCCACTATCTTTATAATTGTTCGATAAATTGTGTCCACCAAATTAAAAGAATTGAGGTACCTAACTCCTTATGCCCAGAAATTCGACTGAAACGAAATCATATAAATACACATATATGTATGTATGTATATACTCAGYAAATATTGAGTAKTCGAAAAAKATTTTTCATATTTTCTCAATAGTTGTCGTTGCAGTYGAAAAAATTWTACAAGTGTTCAAAAATAAGTGAAAATAATGRAGAAATTCGCTATATTTTGAAATTTTTGYTTAAAAAAAGGAAGAATGCCAGGCAAGCTACCACGCAAGGTCAGACTGTATCAGTTCGTGTAGCACGASAATGGTTCGCTCGCTTCCATTCTGGAAATTTCGATGTGAATGATGCACCTCGCTCTTGTCTACCCATCGTTGCAAAAGTCGATGAAATTATGGARAATATTKACCACGACCGTCACATCCCTCAATGGAGTAAARTAGGCTTCAAGAGAATTAATMATTAATGTTCATTATAAATAAGTTAAAGTTTGAYTAGAAATGCGAATGGACTTTTCCGACTATCCAATATAAATTCACAAGACAAGCATTTTTATCAAATAGTAGAGTTACAGTAAATAGCAGAACATTATTATTTTGCTTATTGCTTTATAATCAATTCTGGAGTTTTTCGTATCAGAATAAGGTCTTTTTCAAATTTGTTATACATAATAAATTTTAGTCAATTAGTAGCTGTTGTTGTTAACTCGGCTATGATTGCGTAAGCGGTGTCTACGCCAATTAAGAAGAAGAAGAAGTAGCTATGTGAATTACCATCGTAAGAATGGGTCAGATGATTTCGTCAATTTACATAATTATATGGTGTTTTGAAGTGGAGCGTGCCCACTTGTCTATAGTTGGTGATGTATGGAATTTGAAATCTATTTTAATTATTTCAAAGTATGAAAATAACTATTACTGCATTTGAATGCCGAACAGCAAAGATGAATCAATAAGWCTGGAATGTTAATAATAGTATCAATTTCCTTTCGCAAACCACACAAATCGAATCATGGAGCGTCGGTGCCTATCCTGCATGAAATCTATATATGTAAGTATTAGGCCGGGTCGATTTGTGGGGAGGCAAAAAAATCGCCCATTGCTCTATGAAAATCATATTCTA
>NW_017534964.1:628552-629804 GCF_001853355.1 Bactrocera latifrons | reverse complement strand
ATTTAGAATAAAAATAATAATAATAATAATAAGTGAAGTGACCATTCCAAATCAAAAAGCTTACAATGAATCCACCATCCTCTACACCGCGAGATGAAGCAACTACATCAACAACTATCGAAGACCCAATGAGTCATATACCCAAGCATGATGCTACTGTTTTTGGTGTGTCTACTGATTTGACTGATCTTAATTTACCAACCCACCTGGATATCTTGAGATATTATTTTTACTTAACCGAACGTGCTAAAATAGAACAAAAAAAATGTTCCCATAAATCATTCACTATTCAAGTACAAGATAAGTTGATTGGAATTTGGGAAAAAATTGGTATGGAAATAATGCTGAAAAAAAGTGTATGTAATAAATTGAATAAATTGCTGGACAAGTATCAAGAGCAAATCAAGAGAAGAAACAACACCCAACAATTTACAGAGTATGTAAAATCTCTGGAAAAAATTTTTTACATTGGAACATGTAAATGCGATTTGAAGGCAGCTCCATGTGCATTGCACGATCAACATAATAAGAGAAGACTAACAATTAATGCATTTATGTTGGAAACTGAAGAGCAAGGAGCAACGTCTATGTCATCAATGCCAACATACCAAGATCCCGATGATTCAACATACGCACCGCCACCGGTTCAAGAAGATATGGATAGAAGCACAAGTTCACAATACACAGAGAGATACGATTGTTTTAACTTTGCTTTGGTATTTGGCAGATTTGGTGTGTCTGACAGAGTAGCATCAGCATTGGGAACCGCTCTTTTGCAAGATTKTAAAATTAAAGATAAGCATGGGAAACCTCTCATCATGCATAAATCGAAAGTTCGCAGAGAAAAAGAGAAATGCAGACAAGAAGTGCTTCGCAAACGGTTAGATGATTAATTCAATTTGTTAGCGTTTTCATTCGATGGCAGAAAAGATGATACTTTAACTATARATAAAATTGATGAGAAGTATCATACGAGGATGGTAAAACAACCTCATCTTGTTATTTTGAGAGAACCCAATTCTGAATTGATTGGTTACGTAAGACTGGAACATGAAATCGCTGAATACAAAACAACCAAATTAAATGGTTTTTTCAACGATAAAAATACATCACTGGATACATTAATTGGCATTTGGCATTTGTTTGAAGCTTTGGATAAATCAACCTGCACTGGACCAAGATCGGCAACCGGAAAGCTGAGCCGTCATTATTACTATCACTCATTTATTATAATTGTCAACCATTTTTAATT
>NW_017534964.1:568606-628163 GCF_001853355.1 Bactrocera latifrons | reverse complement strand
GTCACGATTTCTAGAACCTCGTTTATGCAAAATTGTCAATCAAGTAATTAAAGATAATTCATATTATGCGCATTCGAAAAATATCTTGTTATCAATGTTGTTTGATGATATGAAAGAAAAGCGCGACTGTGCCATCAAGAAAATTCTACGAACCGATGTTGACGAGCCAAGGGAACTTAGAGTTTATAAAAAACCAGATATAAACTTTAATTGCACAAGTTATACGGAAATGATCAATTTGAATGATATAAATATCATATTTGAACCACCATTCACGCGAAGCATTCCGTACGATACATTGAAAGAATATTTAAATCAAGATGATCCACCGTCTAATGATCCAAAAATTCCATCACACATACAAGGAACGGAACGACATGTTCAATTGCTAGCTAGCGTTTCCAAACGGGTTATACCGGAAAATGTAGAGGCTGTTATGGCGACGACATTAGAGAGCCGTGCGAAATTGCCCAGACTTGAAAGTAAAAAAGACTTCAATCAATAATTTTTTTTAGTTTCTTTTCTATAGCTCACTTAAATTAATTTATTCATTTACATATGTTCTGACTAAATAAATTTCTTAACAGAAAAAATAGATATTATTATAAATAAATAAATAAAAATAAGGAAAAAACATAGCCATTTAGCTGATTYTTTCATGTAAAGGCCARTAATGGTGATTTTTTGAAATGATTGTATGGGGAACCCYCACGRKAGTTACAGGGGGTGTGCCACTGGCATGGGTGGATYGGTCGGTCATACATTTGGACTCGATTGGAGCACTCYAAATGGGTCAAAGTGGGATTTTTCAAAATTTGTCCCTACCCAAAAGTTCGACCCAAATTGGGAGACATCAAAATTCGTTTTAGAGGTATGGTTCCTTCGGCAAAGTTTCTTATTTTGATCCSTAGAATACGATTTTCACAGAGCAATGAGCGATTTTTAAATCGACCCGYCCTAGTAAGTATGTACATACATAAATATTATATATGAAATACAATCTAGACATATTTGTTATTTTTATTTTTTAATAAAGTAATATTAGAGCAAAATCATTGTGGCATTTTATTATTAATTTTAATTATAAACTGAACAGGGTATATGAAGTTTGYCACGAAGTTTGTAACACCCAGAAGGAAGAGAGACCCTATAAAGTATACATATAAATGATCAGTATGTCGAGCTCGATTTAGCCATGTCCGTCTGTCTCTATATATGTACGAACTAGTCCCTCAGTTTTTAAGATCAAGAAGCTCCTCATTTGTCAGAACTGCCGATATCGGACCACTATGACATATAGCTGCCATACAAACTGAACAATCGGAATCAATTGCTTGCATGGGAAACTTCCTCATTTAACGATATATCTTCATAAAATTTTGTATGAGTTATTGCTTATAGAAATAATGTA
Source organism: Bactrocera latifrons (assembly GCF_001853355.1). Taxonomy (NCBI): domain Eukaryota; kingdom Metazoa; phylum Arthropoda; class Insecta; order Diptera; family Tephritidae; genus Bactrocera; species Bactrocera latifrons. Next base: position 626,752 of record NW_017534964.1, on the reverse strand, counting down.
GTATCAGAAGAAATTGTTCAGATCGGATTACTATAGTATATCGCTGCCATACAAACCGAACGATCGGAATCAAGGGCTTATATCCAAAACTTTCGCATTTGACGTGGTATCTTCACGATATTTAGCATGGATTACTGGTTAAGGTAACAAGRTAATCTTCCAACAATTTTTTCTGAACAAATTATTATAGCTTAAATACAAACTGAACACATATTTATTAACAGAAATGCACCTGTGAAGGGTATTTAGCTTCGTTGCAACCGAGGTTAACATTTTTTCTTGTTTATTATTAAATTCGTTAAATTATTAATAAAATATGTTCATAGATAAAATCAGATATGTACTTTCGTTTGGAATAAAATAGAGGAAATTTAATCAGACCGCCTTTATTCATTAATTCTTTTTTTAATTTTTTGACTTTGAACATATATACATAAATTCTAAATGAATAGTTAATTGATTTACTGACCAAAAAACACACACTGGGAGGGCAACTGGTAAGCCCATTTCTYGTAGTATTTCGGTTGTTACAAGCTCGTCACAACAAAGTAATGGTTTCTCCAATGAGGGCACCTAACACCTTATTAACATTGGCGGCATTAACATTTCTGTGTGTAACCTACAATTAAATTTATTTTTATTTTCAGTGATAGCTCCTCAAAAATAAAGTACGTTGAAACACTTGGGACATCTAATRATTAGTTGATGAAAATAAATGTAATGAATTCAAACTCTAGAATATCATTTTCAGAAACTATAGAGTGGAATTAAAATTCGGCTTAGGGTGTCAAAAAATTAGTATCACCTAGGTGTCGAGAGTGTTAAAGTTTCCATAGCCACGTGACAATTAAGTCTGTTTTGATTTGAAAAAGTTGTTTCGCTTGAATGCGTCCTACTAATAGCCACTTGCCTTGCCTGTCAATATCGATTAAATTCAGCAGTCTGTAGCAAAAACCAAATAGTATAAGTAAGAATTGCAAAAAATAATACTTTTTTATGGAACTYATTTTAATATCAGCACTATTATTTAAATAAATATTTTATTGACATAATAAACCGATTTAATTTCAATAATTAACTAGTAATATGCATGAAGTTGTGTTCATAAATGCAAAAATATCCGCAGGAGTCTATACACGTACACATGCGATTGTTTATGTAACAATCGGATTTATTTATTCATTCGAATCAGCTTGTGTGTGTAAGCCAGTTATATGTATTCGTTACTCTAAAATATATCATTGCATCATTGTTCGTTAAAATGGATGGATAATGTAATTAAATGAATTAAATGATGTGAAAATGGCGTCAGATATGGCTTTGCGCTGACGCATTAAATAGCATTTATTTTAGAATTACGGTCTTTCGATTTGAGTACGCAAATGCACTGAGATCAACTTTGCTGAATTAATATAAATTTATTTAAAATTGTTAAAAAATCGTGCTTTTTGTAAGTAATTTCGATAATGATTTTACTATTAAAACTTTTACTTGCGGCGGAGACCCAATCAAATTTAGCTGAACGCTGATTCTATTCGGTCATTACGGTTTTCTGAGGATACAAAAATAATTTTAATAATACTTCCCACAAACTAAAATACTTAATATTGCACATGGCAATGTATACATGCTACGCCTTATTTTATATGGAAAAGTGTTTAAATAGTCAAAAATTTAATAAAATAAATGTTTTTATAATTGATTAATTATACACGAAACACGGTATAAAGTTTACCACGAAGTTCATAAAATTCAGAAGAAAACGTCGGAAACCATATAAATCTCGAAAAAGTTTTCAGACAAATGGAGGCCCAAACAGATACATTTTGATCATGCAATACTTACAGAGAGATCTTAATACATTTTTTATTCCTAAAATTCCGTTTCGAAATATTTTGAACTTTGTTTTTGCATTGCACTGATTTGAAGCAAGTCTAGTGAACTCAATCTATGAGTAAAGTGTGAGTGTTCCAGTTCTCCTGTCGAGTTCATGAATAAACTTTGAAAGACATATTAGCACTATATAGCTCGTATTTTAAGGAAGCTGAACTTGGTCGAAATAGCAACGCTCGCTTGTGATCATTAAAAATAAGAAGAAATTACCGTTAATAAATAAGAGGAAAGCATGAAAAATGTATTTATAGTCATTTAAGAAACTATTTGATAATAAATGTGCAAATTATGTAAACGAGCGTACTAAAAGCTTGTAGGAAAATTGCTGTATTTATAATATTTGTATACACCAATTTAAGACGTGAGCAGTAAATGTCGGTGTGTGCTTTGGAGTTGCGCCAGGTGCATGTGTTGCATGCGGTCGATTAATGGCGCAACATTTACTATTAATATACACACACCAATAAAAACGACACGATCGCAACGGCAGTGTGTGTGAAAACACCACGCGCGTGCATAAAGGAAATGTTTTCGCGCGAATTCCTGCTTCGCAACACACTGCCCCCTGCCCCGTTACGAAATGTTTCGACAGACGCACACATATCCTATATACATGCATGCTATACGTTGTTGTGAGCTCGCCCAGCATAGTTCAAGGCAATTTACTCTCTGAGTAACATTTTTAAAGTACTAAAAGCTTAACGATCAACTTGGGCGTTGTAAATCGTTGCAATTAATTTAATTTATAGTTAACTTGTTGTTGGTGTATTGTATGCGTATTGCCTACGTGTAAGGGAAAAGTTGTTACATTGACGTTTCTGGTGTTTTGAATAGTGCTGCTTTCAGTCGCCCCTTAGAGTCGCAACGGTCGTCGACGTTTAATATGTATAAGTATTAAAACGAAATACAAAGTAAATCTCTTCACACCTTCGTTGCTTCTTAAATCTGATGTGTAAAGCGATATTTCGAGGTGTAAATTAAGGCAACCAATAATGGAGGTTGTGAAAATTTAAGTGTTTGTGTGGCTCCTAAAATGCTGACCACATTATCAATCACACTATTTGTAAGCCAGTAAATAACTTTAATGCTCTCGCAATATGTTGAACAGAGTATAAACTTTTGCTACACTTGTTGTGTTGTTTGTAAAACTTAAAACAAATAGACATGGACGTAATGTTAATAATCAAAATTGCCAGAAGAGCAACATGGGTATATGTTTTTAAAAAGTGGTCGTAGTCACGCCTCTAACCTTGCTGCAAGGGGTCATACACGACACACATGTGCGTTCGATCTGCATGAAATCGTTTCGCCATGCACGACATACAAATCCATTTTGCGTTCGTTCTTCACACAGTGAACATGTGCGACAGGCAAGCGGAATATTTTTTGGAATTTGTTTCCAATGTAGCACGTTTATCTATTTCTTGGTATTTTGTTAATAAGTTATTCCAACTTTTATTTTTCTCAATTTTAATTTTATATTTATCACTTTTCGTTTGCCAAATTCCCAATTAATGTTTTATAAGATCAATAAATTCCGAAACGAAATCTATATTAAGGGGGGAGCCTGCTTTAGAAGCTTCAAACAATCTATTTTTTTTTTTTTTAATCTCTAAGAATATGTTCCGAAAATTTTAGCTGTGAATTTGAAATATTTTCGAAGCTAGAAGGAAAATAATGATCGAGCGTCTAGCAGATACACATATGAGCGATTGGGCAAAACGCGAAAACCTTGAAGCTCGATTTCTATTTTTTTCATTTTTACGATTATTATTAATTGGCAGGCAGGATAGAAAAAAACTAAACGTCGTTTGGAATTGGGGCAGAGTTTATTATCTTTGGCCTAAAATTATCTTCTATTTAAACTAAGAAAAAAATCTAATAAAAACTAAGAAAAGTCAAGTTTGAACATATTCTTAAACAACATAAAGCAAAATTTTTTTTGGTCAAAAGCCACTATTTTTTGATTTATAAAATTTGTAAAATTTAACAATTTTTTTTTTAGAATTTCTTAGATTAACCGGAAGATAAATTATTAAAAAATATGAATCTCTTTGTATTTTTTGTTTCCGATAGAAATTGCGAAATTCATCCTGCCCGCCGTCCGAAAAATGCACAAGCGAGATACATCATCCAATTGCTACCCAAAGGCAGAATATTAAAGATTTTCTATGCAAAAAATTTGTGAACGATGTTCAAATATGTAACTATAAAGCTTAGAAATTTCGCTTGAACCAATTATTTTTTTCCGCCCCAAAAAAATCCTCAAATAATCGATTTTTTGAAGAATATGAAGCCATTATTCGTCTGCGATCTGCACTGTTCGGCGACACGAGAGCAATGATCGTAAAAAATCAAACATTTTCGCGAACATGGATCAGTATGCGCCCAAGCCCATCTACGAGTAAACCGCAATTGCAAACATACCGATCGAACGCACATATGTGTCGTGTATGGCCACTTTGATAGCAAGTATTTCTAGCCTGTTCCCATAAAATTCGAATATTATTGAAAGCGGATAAGACCAGATGCACCCTCATATAACGGTTATTTATAAAAGTACTAAAAGCACGATAACTTTCTAAAGACACGGCATAAGCATAACATTTTAATGTAACAAGTAAGGAAAGGCTAAGTTTCGAACATTTTATAATCTTACAATTTGTAAAAATCAAAGAACGGGAGTTGGCGACATTTCATTAATGGATCGTTTCAGTATGAAATTTTCAAGAAATTGTTTTTTTTTTGTCTCAAACGGAATATATACACTGTTATAACCTGTCGAAAAAGCCATACTTTTTGTTCAAATCGCCGCCATTTTGCCAAATTTAAAAAAAAAAACTCCATATCACGATGGCGGGTTTCCTAGAGACTAATAATATTTTAGAAATGTTTGGTTTAGAATATGAAACAAATCATTCTGTATTTTTCTTAAAAGTATTTATTTATAAAAAAAACGTACCCACTAGTTATTTGGTCGTCAATTCCCATATTATATATTGGGCGATATATGCGGTATAAACTCACCCAGAAATTCGAGCATCTTTATATTGTGTATTAGGGTTGGTTCGATTTCAACAATTTTAGTCATCATGTGACAAACTTCGATCCGAAGTGTTATCTCTTTAAATTAATTGCTTCTGGATTTATATTCTGTAAAGTGGAATTTTAATCAAATATCGCACATTTTCGTACTGCGTCATAAGGATATTAGAATAATGGTACTATTCATCTATCTCGATCAGTCGATCAGGTCCCGAGATATATGATTTTCTCTTAAGAAGAGCGGTGCCACGTTTATTGTCCAGTTTTGACCTCGGCTCCCATAATAATAATATAATATATTTGTAACTTTAAATCTATATTGATTAGTTTTAGGTGATACATATGTTCATCCGTTAGTAGTTTTATCAATAGTCCTTTTTTGACAGATCGCGCGTGAGTCATGTCAAGCTCTTATGATCTTTTTGTTCACTATTGTTTGACATTTCATCGTGGAAGGACTTACTCTTGAACAAGGTTTACAAATCGTTTAACTTTATTACGAAAAATCCCGTTTTTTTAAATTGTTTTTCGCACACCTTGGACAACTTATGGTAAACATGATCGGCCTTCTGAGCATACTATTATATATTATATAATATTCGATTCAAATATTTCCAAATCTTAAATTGAAAGCGTACAAAATACAGCTTGCGCAAGAACTGAAACTGCTCGACCTTCGCAATCGACATCGCTTCGCTCTAGCTACTCTTTACTCTAAATAAGCTCCATTTTGCCGCATTTAGAACGAAGAGAAATCTGAAGTGATTCAAGAGCTGCCATCTCATCCAGAAAAAACAACGGTTTGGTGTGTTTGTGGTGAACTCACCGGTTCATATTTCTTTAAAAATGATACCGATGAGAACGTAACCGTCAATGGCAACCGTTATTGCGCCATGATAATCGACTATAAAAAGCTATGTTTCAATTGATCACAGATTAAAATATTGCCCTCATGAAACACACAGAGCCAATTGCTTAATTGCCCAAATATGAAATTTCCGCGGATGGATTTCTTTGCCATTTTTTTAGTTTTGGTCGATGGAACTGCGCGTAAATATAGACATATGGTTTGAATGGGCTCCGTAATCGTTTAGGGAAAACATTTGTAAATGGTATAATTTAGTTTGGAACGCGGTGGCCTGGATAATTGAATTACCATGCAGTTCGTTGTACCACTAGTTAAACTTTTTCCCAATAGATTTTTAACAATACAGCTAGTACTCAGAAATAAGTAAATTATCGTTTTTTTATTTATTAGACACCTTGCCATCGTTTTGAAATTTATTACAAGTCCTTTCACTAAGCTACTCATTTGTCGAAACTAGCGATATCGGACCACCATAGCATATAGCTGCCATAAAAACGATCTTAGTCAAGTATTTGTGTGAAGAGCTTTTTCAGTTGATGGGTATTTTCGTAAAATTTGGTATGGGTTTTTATTTGAGGCAAAGGTGTCATCTCCAAAAAATTTCATTACATCTGCATCGGCATAAGTTTAATTAATTTTAACTCCGTCGTATGCTATACAACATTGAGAGCCATAATTCTCTCAAACCTTGTCTGCTTTCGTATATTTATTAAAAATCTATATCTATATAAGCAAAGTATATCAAAATTTCTTAGTTTCCTTGAGCTTTTCTCTATTTACTATATTTCAAAATCAGTACTTAATAAAAGAGTTAAGAAATTTCGTGGAAAAATATCCAGATCCCAATGAAAAGAGATGCCACTTTTTTACTACATTGATTCGGTTATAATATCAGTTTAACTAATATATTTCACTCTTTTGCGATATGTTGCCAGTACAGTAAAAATTGAAAAGTTTTGCTTTAAATTTAATGTTTTTTTAAATACCTTAAGCAGCCACGATACTTTTAATGATCTGACGCAGCATAAATCAAATTTTAATATGCTGGGATAATGTAAAAAAAACATAAATCAACTAAATAATTTTTCGGTTTTCACTGAATAGGTTAACTTAACTTTAAGTTTCTTTAAACGAAGCTATGTAGAATTAAAGCAAGTAAGTATTTACAGATGTATATTATATATATATATACATAATGCCGTAAAAATCAGCGCAGTCGAGAATCCATTAGTAGAATATAAAAGCGTAAATGTAGTTTTCCTACATTTCAACCATGAGCCTTGACAGCCCACTTAGCTTCCGCTAGAAGGAAACACACATGTAAGTATATAAATATGGGTATGTGCCCCCATCTGAGTCGCGGCGATTGCGTTGGCAACGTGTAAGTTTTACGCTCGGTGCCAAACCTACAAAATGCCAGCGAGTCAGCAAAAAATGAGCAAATTCTCTACCCAAAAATGCTACAAAAACAGGCAACATTTTTCCAGAACAATGTAATTACGCATACATATGGGCACTGCATTGAGTTTTGCTGTTTAAATACCCCTGAGCGCACGGCAATAGCCGTTATAGAGTCGTGCAAACACCAGTGTGCCCCATTAGCCAGTCGTGGTAGGCGTTTGCTCGCTTTATTTCCGCTGCGGCATTTTGTGGCAGATTTCATATGCCTGCCAAAGTGTCGGACATATACAAGTGTAGTGCCTGCTTAAATGGTAGCCTTGACCTTTTGCGCTCTTAATACAGCCCGTGCCCATATAATTGTTTGTATATATGATATATTTGCTACTTCACATGTTTTAAAGCTATTGTACAATACGTAATATGTTTAAAATTTTGAGGAAATTTCCGTTCAATTCAAAGAAATTTTTAAATAAGGGCATTAAGAAGCATAAGGACATGGAATTGCTAAGTTTGAATACCCGAACGCTTGAAATTAGTGTACGTCCGGGCTAGGGTTGAACTGAACAAGCTCAGGAAGCCTTCCAAACCAAACATGTGTTCGCTGTGTAGTAGTGTACTTTTTAGTAATAGTCGAACACACAAATATTCTAACAATTTAGTTTTAATTATGTCAACAAAAATTTAAACAATTATTTAGGAAGATTTCACTTTTTAAACTGCTGTATTCTATATTATACTAATGATGGTTTGTACAGTTTCTTAGAAGTCGGGGTCAAAGTTGGACACTGGTCGTAGCGCTGCCCACTTTTAGGGAAACCCACATATCTCGTGGGTTAGTCCTTTGTGATGCCATTGGAAAAGAACTCCCGTGTTCGGACTTACAGACTGGCGAAGCGCTTTGTATCGCATCTTCTTCCAAACAGCTTCTACAGTCGGCATCCGGTAATATACTCATCTTAATAGTCCCACTTCTAATGAGAGGTTAGCCTTACAGAGGGAAAAGAGATCACCAGATCTCCTGCGATTTATCCTGGACCAAAAGGCTTTTGTGACCGCACAAGTACCGATGCTGGCTCAGCGTTGGACAAACCTCTGCGTGGCCCAGCTATTTAATAGTAGAACACAAGAGGATACAGGAGCACCGATCCGTTCCCATTCGCTTGCAACTGACGGATACAGTGAAATATTTAGGGCTCATCCTGGATAAGAACTATTACTGTCGGGAGCTCTCTATCAACTAATTAATCGCCCACGTCAAAGGCTGCACAGTCATCGTGCAGCACTCGGAGAGATCCCCTCACAGAGGACGTGTCGCTCGGGAAGTGAGCGTCAGGGAGCATCTGAAGTGTTTCTTCGCTGCTGAGGGCCCACTTCCCATTTGCATACTTGAGATACCCCAATGCCACTGGGTTTTTTGCGAGAACACGCCTGACTCTAGAGGACTCGTAACAGCCGTCCACGTTTTCACAGAAGCTCTTCCACAAGATTCTCTTAGCCTTTCTTAACTCGGATATATTAAAACTCCTGTTTTATACAAAGCCCAGTCATGAGATAACCCACTTCTGCGGGCTCTGTTAAATAAACGTCTACACAACGCCCTGATATCTGAGAGTTCCATGGTCCCCCATAGAGGTTTCCCTTTGTCCTTCGTTGTTTTCAGCAGAGAGGAGCTCTCCAGAGCAGAATTGCACGCCGAGCTGAAGACTTCGACCCACTCCTCCACCGCATCGGTAGTGGCCAACGAGTCCACCCCCGAGCGCATGAGAGAGTTTTCTGAAGCCTCCTGCGGTAACCTAGAGTTTCCCCTATTACAGATGCGAAGATTTTCGCCAACAATAAAATCAAAAAGTGACTCACCTCTATTATTGGTATCCGAGCTACCCCAGATTGGGTGTCGCAAGTTTGTGTCGAAACCGATGATGACGCCAGTACCAGTCTGAGACGAATCGGCTAAGGTCCTCCTGAGCAGTAAAGGAGGTGGCTCCACTTCGTCATCCTTTGGCATAGATAAGCCTGAAATCTCCGGTGTCACACTCTTATTCGCTGTCGCTAAGACAGCGTTGTTGAAATTAGGTAAAAACAAGTAAGGAAGGACTAAGTTCGGGTGTCACAGAACATTTTATACTCTCGCATGATAAAGTGATAATCGAGATTTCAGGCGTGGTTGTGAACCGATTTCACCCATATTTGGTACATGTCATCAGGGTGATAAAAAAATATTATACACCGAATTTCATTGAAATCGGTGGAGTACTTCCTGAGATATGGTTTTTGGTTCAAAAGTGGGCGACGCTACGCCCATTTTCAATTTTTAAAAAAAGCCTGGATGCAGCTTCCTTCTGACATTTTTTTCGTAAAACTTATTGTTTCTGACATTTTTTGTTAGTCGGTAAACGCACTTTTAGTGATTTTCAACATAACCTTTGTATGGGAGGTGGGCGTGGCAATTATCCGATTTCTTCCATTTTTTATCTGTATATGGAAATAAAGAAAAGAAACGACTCTATACAGTTTGGTTGACATAGCTATAGTAGTTTTCGAGATATGTACAAAAAAGTTAGTAAGCGGCGGGGCCACGCCCACTTTTCCAAAAAAATTACTTCCAAGTATGCCCGACCCTAATGCGATACTTTGTGCCATATTTCATTTTAATATCTTTATTTATGGCTTAGTTATAACACTTTATAGATTTTCGGTTTCCGCCAACTCAACTTTCAACTCTACTCGTCACCCTGATCACTTTGGTATATATAACCCTATATCTGACTCTTTTAGTTTTAGGACTTACAAACAACCGTTATGTGAACAAAACTATAATACTCTCTTTAGCAACTTTGTTGCGAGAGTATAATAATAGCGTTAATTCATTTCTTACCAACATACCAGGCAAGCTGTGTTCCTACCAGCATCCTTGGCAGCCAGCAACTTATAGCTCTTGGTCTTCAATCCGGACGGCATCAGCGCCGTCTTGTTCCAGACGAAGCAATAGATTGGCGGAAGCCGCCTTCTCGTGCTGGAGGTTACTTTTGCTGGTCATGGTGCCGACCGGCACTAACACATTTTGGGGGTACCCCAGGGTTTTTCTTGACCACCTTCAGGAAGACTGACGAGATAGCTTCGGCGGACATAGCTGTTTCAGAAGCAAACTAATTTAAAATAAGTTAAAGTTCAAGTTTAGTTATTAAGAATATGTAATTGCGGGACTTATTGTTTTCCTCGTAAATAAACGATTTGTTACCCTCGACACAAACTAGCAATGATCAGAAAGGGATGGTCAGGTGAATACCGAAAGCTTTTAAAGTTTGTTCTCGACTTTTGTTTATTGTGATAAAGAAAGCCACTTTTAAAGGAAGTTGTAGGCGTTTGAACTGAAAATGTAGGTTTGCGAGTATTAAAGGGTTTCTGGGTATTAATACGGTCTATCCCTTGTCCCCTCCAGTAACAATAGTGGCCTGAACGAACTTTCTCTAAGGTTATTTTATTCACACCCACCCCTCGTTAGCCCGGTTTTTTTGTAAACTCAAGAATACCTCTATTTAAAATGGAGATATTTGAATAGGTTCCAACCTAGTATTCAACCTAGCAATTTTTGTAATTGTTGCCAGCAGCGTGTGGTGTGGTCTGCCTCACGTGTGGCACAAATCAGCGGAAGCACACTCCTGCGTCACATGTGTGTGCGACAGGCAGTTGAGGCAGTGCTCATGTACCTAAGCAACACGCTGGCGTTGTGTCGGTCATAATTCCTTAAAGAGCCCACAGTGCTCTCAGTGTTTCCGGCGACATAGCGGGCATCGGATGCGACGCGGCTCGGTCTGGGCGGATGGCGTTGATGGGGCTGCTCGTGAGCCACTACGAGAAGAGGTGGTCGTGGTCAAAGCATTAGTTGGGTGGAGCGGAGGAGTAGGCCCAATACGTGCCACATTAGTTGAAGACCGAACAGTTGGCGTTGGGAGAGTAGGCATGTCCACGTCCATCTTGATCTCTGTAAAAAATGGTATTTGAATATACTTGGTAGTATATAAATGGACTGTGTGATTGTGTCACGTTATGTGGCGTGACTGGGTCGTCGTATTGGACGACCATATTTTTGTGTAATTTTTATTGTTATTTTTAACGGTTTGTTGCGGGTTACGATTATATTGATTTATTTTCATTGATTGATTGATTTTATTTTTCGGCATTATGTTATAACTATTTAGTATCGGATTTTCACTATTATCCACGGTTATTAGAAAGCATAATTAAACCAGCGGTCTGGTTAGTATTCCGCTTTGAGTACGGAAATCAACCCGGATGTGACCGTCTGAGCCGTAATGGAGCTTTTCTATGCGGCCAAGTCACAACTCGGTAGATCTTGCGAGATTGTTGTTAGTGGTCGTGAATTGAGAACACCTTCAATGCGAATTAATAGTGTTGTAAATTCTTCGTAATTAAATTTGAAACTTTTCACAGCTGGTTCCCATAAACCACCCACATGAGGAGCTTTTGGGGGAATAAATTGCCAATTATTGCCTTGGGGAGCGTACTTTTGTACAATCTCAGGGAAAACTTGTTTAATAAAGTCCACAAACTGTTTTTCTGTGGCTCTTTGAGCCCCGATACAAGTTGTTCCATTGTCGCTCCTAAGTTTGGACGGAAAACCGTGTCGTCTGACGAAGCGAGCGAATACCACGAGAAAAGTATCTTTTGTCAGATTAGTACATAGCTCGAGGTGCACTGCTTTTGTCGTAAAACAGGCGTTGCCTTTCATTAGTGTGGGATTCCTTAGCATGAACGCCTTTATCTGAAAAGGCCCAGCAAAATCGACAAGTGTAATGGTGAAAGGCAGAGCGAAGTGCTGCCATAATCTGCGTCTTCATCTTCTGTTTGTGCATTGTGCAGATCTTGCACATGAAAATGCACTTTTTTATTTGAGGCTTATGTCGGGGAATATAGAACTCCTGGCGGATTATATGATGCATTAGGCGATGTTCCGCGTGCAACATTAGTATGTGTATATACTTGAGTAGCAATGCTGCAAGTCGAGACTTCTCTGGTATTATTGGCGGATGGCGTTCGTTATATGTCAGGCTTGAGTTGGCAACCCGACCATTATCACGAAGCAGACCTTTCGTATTCAGAAATGGATTTAGTACTAAGAGTGAGCTCTGAGCGACTGAGTATAAGTGATAAGAGCAACCCTTGTCTTTCCTAAGCCTAGGTGCGTCAATGTATCGCCTTGGGAGAACACCGTGGGTTCTCCCTTCACTCTAATTTTGAGTCGCTTGATGAAATTTAACATGCAAGGGGTTACCCTGAGTTCTCTGGGGTAGGATGAAAATCGCTCTAGGATGTCAGTATCATCCAATCGTGTGAAAGGAGTCGATTTTCCGACTGTCGGGGGCAATTATGTTGCGCATGGATGATCGTGGCCAAGAATCAGGGGATTCTGTTAACAATCGCGGACCATTCCGCCAAAGAGTAGTGGTTGCAAGGTACAGAGGCTTGCACCCCTTGTACCTAGATCGGCAGGATTGTCAGCACTGGCAACGTGTCGCCAAGTGGCTGATCCCACTAGGTCAAGGATTTGAGACGTTCGATTGGAAATATAGGTCTTCCATGCATGTGGAGGTTTTTCTAACCAGGCTAATACAATTTCGGAATCAGACCAAAGACACAATTTATATTTTGTGAAGTGGTTTCACTTGTTCATCCCAATCAGTTCTGTCTAGCCGCTATTCTTGTATTAGAATTTTTGCTTGTATCATAATTGGCGAAAGCCATCCTGCGGGGTCGAAAAGTTTTGCCACCGAGGATAAAATTTGCCTCGTATGCCTGTGGAAAACTGTGGCTTTCAGACAGAATGTCGTCTACGTACGTGTATGTTTTCAATACTTGTGTTGCCAGAGGAAATTCTGTCTTTGTGTCTTCTGCCAGTTCGTGGAGTGTACGAGTGGCTAGGTATGGGGCACAGTTTACACCTAAAGTAACTGTTTTTAGTTTAAAGTCGCGTATTGGACAATTGGGAGATTTTCGGAATATTTATTTATTTATTTATTTATAAAAACGTGAAACAATAATACAATTAGTTTTACACAAAAATGGAGCACTGGCTGCCAGGACCTTCGGCTCGCTGATGTAAATATAAAATGTATAGTTATTGCTTAATTAAGTCTTAGGTGTAAAGTTAATAAAAAGTTCTGTAGCTAATAGAAAAGTTTTAAGAACAAAATAAATAATAAGTAATGGGAAGTTTATAAACATAATCAAATTTGTGGTTTTAAACCTGTTTGTACTAAGATGCTGATATTTTTGTTACGTTTTCGGAGGAACTCGTTTGTAACAGAGCAGACGGTATTTGGTCGTCGAAGATATTTTTTCTAATCGCTGCGAAATGTGGGCAGTAGTCGAGTAAATGATAGGCTGTTAAAGCTAACGACGGGTAGTGTTGGCAGACTGGTGGACTAGAACGATTTAGGAGGTGCCCATGTGTGGCAATTGTATGTCCTAGGCGTAATCGGGTAAATGCTTTGATGTCGTTGCACCGGCAGCTGGAGGGATAGCTTGGTTTTATCCTRTTCGGGTTATTCGCAGTATATKGGTGCTGGATAGATCTCCAAGTCTCCATATGTGAGTTATATTGGAGCTGCGATATACACTTATAAAAGTCTTTTTTCATAATATAGTCAAAAGTTATTAGTGGTTCTTTTGCTGCGTGTTTAGCCCGTTCGTCTGCCAGATTGTTTCCTTTTATTCCTGCATGTCCTGGAACCCACATTAGTTTCAAGCGATTGTTATTCTCGATTAATTTGCTCCGAATACAGAAAATTAATGATGAGGCAGGTAAAATGAATAGTATTTACTTTTTATGATTTTTCGCCAGGGCAGACTTCCTCCATGTGATCTAAATGGAGGTATTTTTTTAAAGAGAGTACTATAGTTTTGTTTACATAACGGTTCTTTGTAAGTCCTAAAACTAAAAGAGTCAGATATAGGGTTATATATACCAAAGTGATCAGGGTGACGAGTAGAAATTGTGTAAAAATTGAGATATCATGATGAAACTGGGTACACGTATTTTTTGGCTCCATAAGAAGGTTAAGTTTGAAGATGGGMAAAATCGGCCCACTGCCATGCCCACAAAATGGCGGAAACCGAAAACCTATAAAGTGACATAGCTAAGCCATAAATAAAGATATTAAAATAAAATTTGGCACAAAGAATCGCATTAGGAAGAGGCATATTTGGACGTAACTTCTTTGGAAAAGTGGGGGCGGGGCCTACTAACTTTTTTGTACATATCTCGAAAGCTACTATAGCTATGTCAACCAAACCTTATAGAGTCGTTATGTTGAAGATATACTACTACTACAGATAGCAGCTCGACAGGGAGTAATCATTTAATATTGATAATTACGGTTTAATTATTCTTAGCTTTGGTTTGCTTTCATCAGACTACTTCGTTCAAAAAGGCTGACATGCATGCACTTTATCAATATAATTCATTGGACCTTATCACTTTGTTGTACTTTAAATGGGTAATTTCGTTTCTAACCTTTTCATAGTCAGACATCTATTGCATCGATTGGGAAATCGGATTGACACTTTCACTGCCGTTCAGCAGGCTAGCCACTAGGATCACACCTTTCAGTCCTACAAGAGTTTTCTCTCACCTTTGCATACTTACGCATTTCGGCCTCTTTATTTTTAGCAACGGCGCTTTTCAATTTAGTGACCGGCCATTCCAATTGCATGCCCTTAAATCATTAGGAGTGGTTTCTGAGTGGTGGGATTGATTCATTAGCGACGCCCGCTCTCAGCCGTATCTCTGGGACCAGACACTGCAATTAGACTTCAGCGATCCCTTAAATCAAATACGTCGGTGTAGCTGAGCTGAAGCTTCTAATCTTAGCGACAGGCCACACATGCGTTGGCTACAGCATTTTACACAACTGTTGCTCACGATTCTAGTGTTCGCGGTGAGGACGCTGTAATTGCTTACTTAGAAGCATGACTCCACTGCATTAGTTACTTCAGAGAAAATTAGTGACCAGGTTTTACGCTAAACAATGTACCCTTTTGCCTGAAATGGATAAAACCAGGAGGAAACGTGACCTTTTCCCTACATAACTAACATCAGCATTTTCGAATATCCGGCTGAATTTACCCCATATAGAGATGGTGTGTGGAGCGAACTGAGCCCAGGGAGCATTTACTGGATAAAATCAGGTCGATAGTATCCAAAATTCGTATATACTGTGTATTTGTAATGATTTTCGTTTATCACACCTGCTTTATGCTGAATTTATCGTTCAGTGTGTGAGTTATATATTTAATACGTTTCCTACTCAAGCAATGTCCAAATTAATAAAACTGGCGCTTTCTTTACTTATTTTCTGCTATATACTCTGTTCAAGATTTAAGTTCGGTCGAATGCAGTCCTGCGCATAATTAGTCAGGACACAAACCAATACCAGTCAGCTGATTGCTGAATGATCACTATGATTAGCGGACACAAGYCTTTAGCCTTGTATTCGTAGACTAGTAGTTTCACTCTAACTTAGTGAATTTAAATATGTAACTATAGACATACATATAAGTATGTGCATATGTATCATGTGGCGTGATTCTTCAATCCGTTATACATATGTATATTTAAGGAGGTATTGAATAAAGAAGCAGTCTTTTTTGTGACAGACGGTTATACACCACAGACGTGCTCCTTTAATTGACAGACAACTTTTAGGACAATTTTTGTACATACTCTGTCCAATATAATCCATGCAAGGTAAAGTTTTGCCAGCACTTGAGGAAAGCCACTCGATTTATTTTGATATACTAGATGGAATTTCTCCGGTGGCTCCCTCTGATGATCAACTTTTACCGGACAAAGTAAAGTTTCCAGCAAGATCGATTTTCATAGCTTTAGAACTTAATGAAATAATTATTAGAGGGCTTTTGCGCCGTCTTGGTGTTTTTAATATGTACCATATATTTAGATCAAACTGTCTTAGTGACGGATGTGTAATGTAACTGTTAGGTTAAAGAAACTATTTTAGTTTGTGCAACTTGCTGAAATGACCTGAAAACCAACCCATATTAAGGAAATAATGTTAGAATTTACGCCTATATCGGCACCCGTTTGCCTAAGAATAAAACAAGTGCCAACGTTAGACATGTTTTAGGAACATGCTGTATTTTATTATATTTAATTAAGTATATAAGTTAGTTGCTAATAATCAACTGATTATTATTAGTGTATGTCTGTTCTATACTTACCTTTAAGCATTAAATAGACCTAAATGAGAAGTGGCCACATACATTACTCTACACTACAATTTTGATTGAATTAATTATCCATTAACTTTTGTCATCGTTCAATTAAATCATTTCGGCATCACCTGTGGCAGGTTTAATTTAATTTGCGCACATAATTTTCCTGTAATGGACTACCACACATTTGTTGCCACACCTTCGTTTACAGTATTTATTAAATTCATGATTCCATTTGTTGCCTTTTAAATTTGACTACATAATTAACCGGGCATTTTAGGAGTTCCGTGAGAAAGAAACAAAGTTTTAAAGTTCATTCATTCGATTGCCACTGAAATGTGCGGCGTGAATTAATTGAAGTGGAAGCACCGAATAGCCGACACTCTTCACCGACACGAAACCAATTAATGTGCGTCACATGGCGAAGGAAAAGACAAATGTGAGCGTGAATTATATAAAGTTGCGATTGGAAAAAGGTGAAATCGGGGCGACTATCTGATAATCTGATAATGCAGCACACATAATTACAGTTAAGCTACTGGAAAAAAACTATGGGAAATTGTATAAATGTAATTATCTATGTCATTGAGGGCACACTGAAAAAGTCCGATAATTACTCAGCTCATTTAAGTCATTTAAGGATAATGTAATTAAGAAGGCAGGCAGCTGGTATAAATAATTTTACAGAGTGGTAATCGATGCTCTAATTGAATAAGGTTGCAAAGAAAATTGTATAATTGAGCACAGGTGAGCAGATTTATATTGATATAGCCCCGCTATATTCTTCAATTGATACTGAATATTCAAGATTCATCAGTGCAGAGTGCTTCTAACCCAGGCTCGGTGGCAACTTAATTACAAATAACATAATAATAATATTTATTCTTTCAGCATATTTCAGTTAAAGTTGGTGCTCTGCAAATATCGCATATGATTAAATGTACTTACTTTTGATTTTCTACTATTTTCCAGGATAATCTGACAATTTCGTACATAAATTCATAAGAGAAGATACAAAGATGAGATTTGTATGTGTTGTATATAGGCAGTCGGAAGCAATATGAAAATACTTTAATTTGCACATCAAAAGGTCTGTCCAAGAAATATAAAAGAATCCATACTTTAGTTACAAAAGTAAAAAAGAGAGAGAGCGGCAACTTGAAATTATATGCATTGTGAATTTGATGAATGAGGTTACAAAAATGATTTTTGGTGCTGAAGGAAGAATTTCTGTACCAAAGGGGGAAACTCAATGCAACTATCCATGCTTCTGAACACACGTAAGGTGTATATAATAAGAAGTAATTAGATTTTTCTTGAAGTACAATTGACAGCTAATTACATTAGTTCGCGACATCATGATCAAAAAAAGGGGCATGTCTTCTTAACCAGGCCTTGACTAACCGTTTCGTGCGTGAAGTCTCTAGAATTTTGGAATAAAGTTTTAACTGAGTAACAATTTTAAGAAATTTAAGGAAGATAAGGAAGTATAGTATTTTAAGATACATATGTATATGTTCTAAGATTGGTAGAGATGTATATATTAAAACATTTTGATTATGTGAGTAAATTACTTTTTTAATTGTTTCGCAACATAATTTACTCTTTTTTTTATTTGGGCACTTACGGATTATAAGTTGCTCACATATCCATTTAAGCCGACATAAATTTAAAGTAATTATTTCGCGTCTCTGTGCGTGAAAAATGAATTTCACTGTCTTTTGCCATTTCATGAAGAATTTTGCGTTGCTTACATACATATACATAACTATTCGAAAAATACACATTTCATTATATAAATATACACATACATATGGACCGCTGAAAATAAATGCCTACAATCACAAAACCAACGGTGAACAAACATTTAAGTCAGCAATAATTGAGGAGACTCACAATCACTACAGCCTAGAGGCAAACCAACAGCACAGCTATTCAAGCACACACAAATACACATATGTACAGTTGTAAGCCAGCATATGTATTTAATTGAAAAATAGCCATCAGCAAAGAGCCAGCAGCGAGCCACAAACAAAAACAAAAACACATAACGATAACGGTGTTACGGAAAGAATGCAAAAAACGAATAGTGTGGTAAAAAAGAAATTATGGCTTTAAGCGCCATTTACCCAAGCGTTAAATACGTGCAAATGAGCTCGTTATTTTTCCATTCGCTTATTTATGCACCAGCACACAGGCAGACACAACAAATACACGCGCAAAACAAATTATTTTTACAAATTCGTACATAGTCAGCAGTGTATATGTGTCGGTGGAACGTGGTCCAGCTGCACTTTTATGCGAGTGGCACATGCGTACATACGCGCATTCATGTGCACACACACACATAACGTGCGCATAACGTGCACTAATTGTAAACTAGACCTTTAGCCAGCCATTCAGCCGGCAGCTGAGCCCCTTGAAATTGCCTCACTCGCTTATTTCGTACTGTTGCGCATTTATATTTTTTTATACTCCATTATCCTTTTGTAGTTGTTGTTTTGCTTTCTTTCACTTTCATTCAGCACTAAAAAGTGTTGCCACCTTTTTTTTTGTAGCTTATTAAAATGAATTAAAGCAAAACTTTTAAGAAGAAAGGATTGGAAGACCACAAAATATTGTTCTTTACGGATGGGACCACCTTGAAGCGAAAGTATTTGATAAATTATGCAATGAGTAGTCAGCAAAGATAAATCAAATTTCAAAAGGTCTCTGACAGAAGTGCAGCCCATCTTTCGCTAACTCAGCAACGGCTAAGCTTCATTTGATACCAACATAAACTTTATATGGATTAATTATGATTATTAACTAAAATTTAATAGCTCATATCTTATGATAACTAAGCGGTTAAGCCAGTTTGTGATTTTCAAAACATCTACTTTTTGCTTTAAAACACATTAGGTATATATTGTAATTTAGGCAAATTACTCAATTGACGTCTTAGCTCGTAGAACTTTAAACGATAGTCGTCAAAACTACCAGATTCTGTTATTATTACATTTGTTATAGAAACAAATTTTTATAGAATATAGTAAAGTAAGAAACATACCTTACTAATAAGTCTTATGTATCTTAAGACGCCGTTATTCTTCGGTTGCAAAGAACACAACTTCCGTCATCCTGAAAAGGCGATTACTAATATTATCAAAATGTCAATACAAAACTTGTACTGAAGCATATTCTAAATAAGGCTTGAAAGGGAAAAATGCAATTTCCTTTTACTTACTTTCACTAACAGCGATTAAAATTAGGCACTTTTAAGAGCTCTAACTGGCAACTCTTATTGAATTATATGTAAGTAAGGTGCAGGTATGTTAGTGCATAACCATTACGAATTTACTTACTGTACTTAATTGCCAATGTTGTGAAGGTTAATGGCCTGATGTGAAAGGTTTGCGCATTCAACTCTATGAAACCTCCACTCCGATAATTGCTAGAGTTGTGACCTATTCATGGATCTAATTGCTGTTACTCGTTCGCAGGCAGTGCAAATCTTTCAAGCGTATAGTAAAATCCAGTAATCAGAGGAATTTATTTCAATTGCTTCCAATGGATGACGGCTCTTAGATTGTCATTTGTTTTTTAACGAGAACAAACCGAGATGATTCCACATCGACAGATGATATAAGTGAATATTTTCGGCATGAAAAAGTTGTATCATAGCATACAAGGTATCCCATGGACACAATGAAATTTACTATGGGTCCAAAATATTTTAATTGCATTAGCGAAGCTTACCAGATAATCAACTGCACTGCTATAGACGACAATGGAACAATACCTTTCTGTCACTATATATAAATGACTTTAAACGCTACAGTGTTTATACCCTCTGTGCCATAAAAATATTTACAAGGTCCTAATGTTCACATCTAGCGCCGTGACAGTAAACAATTTCCTTCGAAGTTTAATTGATACAAGTGAAAAGTACTACTCAGCCTTCTAGGCCGGCCTAGATCTTTGACCGTAAACACATTAGTTTCGCAAACCCCAATTTAGTAAACATTTTACAGATGTTCACCATACCATCAACAACGTCAACGATGGAAGGATTATTTGAAAATCAAAATGTTAACATAACAATATAAGAAAATACCTATTCAGGTAATCACTCAACTCACTATGTAAGCGGCATTTAATTAAGAAAATCGTAAGTTGATGCGAACTTTATGGCATATTAACATATTTAAAAATAAAAATTATGCATATTTTGTAAAGACCGTTATCTCTAAAATATCAAATACGTAGAGAGTGTCAAAATTACATTATTTTGTCTCAGTAGAATCTTTGCGTTTTTTAGGTTACGCATACGCCGTGCCGTCACCCATAATAACTGCCAGAAAAACTAACATTTAGATACAATTAATAAAGGACGTGGACTGTGGAATGAATCGAAGTTCAATAATATGGTAAATAAAAAGAATCCACGAAGGCTTACAGACAATATTGTTGAGTTAGTATCCGTTGGTTCGACCGAAAAGCCTATAAATACTTACTTATTTTTTGAAAAGCACATCTCGTGCCTTGCATCTGCACGCTTGTTTTAAACCGAGTAACTGATAAATCAAATAGCATTCAAAAAATAAAATATATATATTAGTTTGTCAAAAAAGTCTTGCGGAATTTTCAATTGTTCATCAAACTTTTTTTGATGACTCATGCCCAGCTCTTGGCCGATGCTACGGCTGGTACTATGTCTGTCTCCTTCGACCAATTCAGCATCTCCGACCACCTCTACATCAGAACGAAAACGTTGAAACCATCATTGTGCGGTTGAAATGGAGACTGTATCAGGTCCATAAACTGCACAAATTTTATTGGCGGCTTGAGATGCATTTTTGCTTTTATCGTAGTAGTACTGTAAAATACGTCGTATTTTCTCTTTATTTTGCTCCATGTTTGCGACGCTATAACTCACGAACGACTTAAAAGAAACGACAATCAATCAAACACATGTTAGCGCGTGAAATGAGCTTTCCAAAAAGGTATAGCATGACCCGATGCGACGAATAAAACTAGAACTACGCGCTCTCAGCGCCAACTAGCGAAAATACCGCAAGACTTTTTTGTAATATAAATATAAGTGTGTACTTATCTATAATACGTTTTGTCTTCGTGTCACTGAGTTTTATTTAAACTTTTTTTCAGTTATGGTATAGTTCCACGTTCACTACATTATTTTTTCATAACATTTTTTTATTAAAGCATGAAATCAAACCTTTCATCGCATATTTTGTTTCATTACAATTCGCTTGTAATTGAGGTTACCAGTCTCATGTGTTATTATGTTCACAACAATCCGTTCTGTTTGCGATGGCAAGAAAAAACGAAAAATTTTTATTTTCTCTAATGGTACTTATATGAAAATGTCAATTAAAGTGATTTTAAAATATGTAATGTAATTAACTATTGCGTCCGTGCTTGTGGGTATTAATAATGTCAATTTGCATAGCCACATTAATTTATTAATTGATGGACTAACTGCTATGACAATGCATTTAAAACAATGGCAGACCAACTCGATATAAGAGACCATGAAAAACTACGTCAATAAAAAATTATTCAAACAGATAAATTTATTCGCAAATAATGTGGTGAAGTTAAACAATGCCTTAAATAACCTAAAATATATGGTGACATTTTTAGGCGTTATCAGATTTTGATATACATATATACAAATTTATACAGCACACGGGCGATTTAAATAGTTATCAGTTCAGAAGTGCGATCGGCTGAGGTTGGAAGCCTCAACTAACTGTCTCTGTAGACTGTGATCTTCAGATTTTTCGAACCCTTTTAATTATAAAGTATTAAATAAATAATTAAAATGTGTATTTGCACTAAAGTAGCATTGTAAGTTGTGTCCAAATAGTTGCACGACACTCGATGCGGCGGTCAGCGTTTTGTCCCGTTTTATAGCATTAGACCACAAACCAATGACAGGTATGCTTATCCATGGCAATGGCCTCAAAATGTGGTGAAATTGATTGCGATCGATATTTTGTTATCACTCGTGTTAACTGGTTTCTTGCTCTATGTGCGTGCGTATGTGGCACATTAACACTTTTCACTTTTCTATTACAGCTGCAACATTTTGGCTTAGGCGCAATTGTAAAAGGGATTCGATTTGTGGGAAATTTGTGTAATTTAACTGCGATGTAAGTACATAAAAATTTTAATACCTAGGGCATTTGCGTTATTTAATGTGAATAGTTACGAAGCGAATCATTAGACAAACAAGTATATAATATGCGGGATAAAATGTTCGAATAATTTTCAAGAAAACACATATTTCGGCAATAATCAATTTTATTATTAGTTAAAGTTGACAGCGTCAGATACCGCTTTTAGTACTTTTCCTAAATTTATACTAAACCACTAATCTTTGAACGATATGTATGTAAGATGCGATGCTCTTGACAATAGAAGTTCCTGCAATGGTCCCGAAGTCCTTGCAATTTCGTGGATTTAAACAATGTTTGGTCGAATTTAATTGTTCCTAAATGAGTAACTAATATCTCTAAAAACTGTGTAAAAATTGCTCTGTTTAAAAGTTGTTAAATTTTTCATTCTACTATAACAAACTAACCGGTTTTTCGCATAATATCGCATTTTGTTCACAAATATTAAATTGGAAACGCTGCTATTGTGTTTGTTTTTTTAATACTGGGTGACTGTCAAATGTTATAAGAACTCCCTACAACAGTATGAAAATGGATAAAATAGGCGGATGACCTTGCCCACTCCCCAAATAACGGTACTATTAAAAACTATTAAAAGCGCGATAAATCAATAACTAAATACGTCAGAATCACTACGACAAGGCTTTCATTTAGCAAGGGTCCAAATTAGTCTGTGGCCGAGCACCGCCACCTAATAGGTGAAAACACATATCGCGACACTCGCCCGACCGATTTCAACCAAACCCAGTATATAAAATTCCACTGACATTCCTACGTAACATTGTGAATATGAGTGAATCGGACTACAATCACGCCTACTTCTCATATGGCACAACTTTAAATTCTACTTTATTCTTTCACTTTCTAGTATACAAATCAAGAATGGATTAATATATCAGGATACAATTTTGCACGAATAGTGAATTTATCATACACCTTATGACTAATAATAGTTTTAATTTATTTTTAAAGCAAACAATAAAACAAAGTATGACGTTTATAAAGAAGTAAGGCAAGACCGATACTAACAATTAAGAGGTTACAAAACTTTTCTTTGGGCAGAAAGAAGCATTTCGATTCCATCAGTATCCGCATCATCAGTGTAGTATAAAACATCTTTTGTTTTCAATCGGCATGAAACGTATGCATGCGCGCCTGTAAACAAAACGAAAATAGTTTCTTTTCAGGAGTTCATCATTAACTTTTTCTTCTGATTTCGTGGTTTTAATGTTTAGCGGTGGAGTACTCGTGCTTTTTAGACCATTTATTGCAATCATGAAAGCCCAGTTAGCACATACTTGTATCACTAAGTATGACACAAAAAATTGTTCTAATGTAATTGCAATATATCACTTAACATTACGTTCATTTGTTACGTACTCGAAAGAATTTCATCCTCTGCACAACTACTCATCACTATGCGATGGCATTACAGCCTTCGGGCTAACTAAAGCGTCAATAAAAAAGTAATTATTTTCCATTGTTATGAATAAAGTTGGCTCATCAAAATTTTATATGAATTTGCTTACACGCACCAATGACAATAAAAACTGAAAAATTAAGAATGTGGGTGGTATGTACTCATAGTTTGCACACACAGCAGCGAAACTTTTAATGGGAATTTAGCAGTATGTGCATGTTCTATTCACATTATTCCTCGTTTATGGGGTATGGAAAATTTATACGTCGGCTTTGTAGGTATTTGGTGAGAGAAAGTTCCTAAAATCCGTTAAATGCTATAATTTAAATTTTTGTTATTGAAGAAAATTCTGATGATGATTCAAAATGACATAACTCATTCCAAGCATTTAAACAAACAGTAACAGTACCGAGCTTAAAGAAAGAAAAGGCAAAGAAAATGAAGTGTGGTGTGGCCAAAATATTTTTACCTTCGTTGCTAAAAGGTTCAAGTATAAAGCCAAAACGATAACTATAAATTAATATATTATAGTTATTATTGGTAGGAAAGATAAAAGCATCTAGATTTTACACTGAATTATGCAATGCTAATGGAACAATGCTTTTTACTTTATTCTGATGGAGGTATTGCACCACAAATAAAAAAATTAATTAAATCATGACATATCTTATCATTGATTTCAAGTCAACGCCATCTCTATTATTTTTGTTTACAATGAGAAAATTTCAGTCCTTTGAATACCCCGAAGAAAGCGCATGAGTATACGACAATTGGCTGGAAAGGTTTTATCCAGTAGAGTACTTGTGGATTCATATGTAAATATTTTCACCAACTATCTCAAATGCGTTCGCGTTCGTTTTATCAATGTAGTGTCGGACTATTGAAATAACTTAGTATTTAATAACTAAACTTTGTGATAAGAGAGAAGGCATCAAATATTTTATTGAATTGCTAGGTGGCGTGGAGAATTTAGAAAATATTACGATTTCAATCGGTGTCCGGCTTGTACAATATATCCATTTAGAGAAAGAATTAAAAGTAATTACCTTTCAAAGTATGATCTACAAATAAAAAAGGTTTTAAGCTGCTTCGCGAGAAGATATATCAAATTTAAGTTCAAATAATAGATAAGAACTGCAAATAGTTTAGAATTTGCTTAAGAACATTATTCATATGATTTCCGTACGACAAGTAAGTGTAGGTAGATTTTTACGACCGGTATATGAAGGAAGACTTAACCTAGAATCCCATCAAAAATGCCCTAACGGGAAAAGTGTAAATTTGTTTTCAACGAGCTCTACCTTGTCAGAACGAGTTCGGCAACTAGAGTTACACAACACTGATTTCAACGTAGGCCTAACCAAAGTTATAAATAAAGTTTTAGTAACATACAGATTTCTTAATTATTTAGACCTTAAAACATTAAAAACGTTCGTTTCGTTTTCAAAACCAAGTATTAACACGAAAACAAAAAATAAACTCAAGGTACATCGCAACTACTTTACGAACAAAATTACAAACTTGTTTTAGTCAGTAGTTTCTTCTTACATAGCGAAAGGGGTGCACAAATCTACAGTGGTTTGTTAGAAAATTGTATAAGTTAATGGTTTAACAGACTCCTTTAATTAGTTGAATTTTAGAGTACGATATGCAATATCCATACTAAACCATATTATATATTTTGTAATTGTAATTCCCCGGGTATGTGATATTTCACAAATGCTACGTGATAGTCCTTAACTATGCCAAATATGGGCGAATTGTCAATTAGTTTGGTTACACCAGCTGCTTAACGGTACACCTCAGTAGTGCGTTGCTATTTTTAAAATGGTTAAAAATATATAAAAAAGAATTTGAATTTCTAAGCAGATCTCATGTGCGGAATCGTTGCGAGTGTTGGAAAAAGCTTACGGAGATTCCGTCAAAAACACAAGCTTACGAGTGTTACAAACCTTCAAAGACGGTCGCGAGATCATTGAAGACATGCTTCGTTCTAGACAATCTTTAAAATCTTTAACAGATGAGAAAATTAAAAAGGTGAAGGCTTGAAAATCGATAGGCAAGTTTTAGAGAGATGGAAAGAGAGCTCGATATCCCACGCGATAGACAAATCTCTATGAACATGCTTGGTCGTGTGAATATCCCATCTTCATTGAGAGCATTATAATTGCTGATGAGTAATGGGTTTATGATTTTGACATGAAAACAAATCCACAATCATAGAATTTGAAGCAAAAACGACCCAAAAAGCAAATCGAAATTATGCTCATTGTTTTTACGATATACGTTAGGATGCTTTAACCGTTTGGTAACTTATTATTTTTTATTGTTAGTTAAGTGAGTATTTCACGTACTCTACAAAATTATGTTTAATGTAACCAACAACATCAATCCAATAAATACCATCAACCAATAATGCTGACTTTCAAATATCGTTGCAAATCGTAGTGCTATTTAAACATTCAATATTAAATGTAAGCATTTTGTGTAAGCCTTTCAGCATTGCTACTGTAAAGTGTAATAATTACACTTACTGTTATTTAAATTACAATTYCTGACGCAAATGCCAACCAAATTCCAAAATGGCAGCCAACAACACTTGGAATTCTATATTTATTTATACATATTTATATTTGGTTATTTATGTAGCTGCAATGTTATTTCGCATAATTGTGTGTATTTATGTACTAAGGACTTCACTTTCAACACACTCACCGAAATTTTTTGAATGAAATTAGCAAGATAAACTAACAATAAATTCTAAATGAATTATTCAACGATAACGAGTGCAAAAAGTACTGTATTTTCTAAGTACATCTTTAGCATGCAAATATAATAAGGTTAAAGGTTTATTCAAAAGAATTTAGTATTTAATATTTTAGTATTATTATATTGCCGTTTTACTGAGGGCCTCTTAAATACCAAAATTTTGTCTAAATGGAAATGTTTCCCATTACAAATTTCGTAACGGTAAATACCAATAATTTCCGTGACGTTTTAACGAATTACGTATAACGGCCGATATCACACCACCTTGGCATACAGCTGCCATACAAACAAAACAACCGAAATCAAGTTATATTTGCAAGAATTTCGGCATGTGTTATAGTACTTCCAAAGACATCGGTGTAATCTCCGAAGAAATTGTTCATGTCGAGCATACAGCTGTCACACAAACTGACCGATCTAGAGAAGAGAAAAGTTTAGAAGAGAAAAGTATCGAATCTTCGGTGCAACGGAAGTTAAAGTTTTTTCTTTTTTTATATTTTTATATGAAGCTAATGACCTTCTTCTTCCAGTTAGAAATGTATCTTTTCAATAGTATCAAGAATTTCTAAATTCATAACGTTTTAGTAATAAGCCCAATTTGTACTACTGCGTTTATTGACATTTAAGTCAAGACAAAAACAAGCGGTTTTCGATGAATTAAATGTATAAAAAATTAACAAAAAGTTGCTATTTTTTATACTGTGCTTCAGTATCATTGACGGATAAAGAAAATTTAAATTTTCAACTTTGAGGTACTTGTGTACATATATGCAGTTTTGCTAAAAGTGTGCGAACTACATTTGCATTCGAAGTAGCTACCGAATCGTCCATTGTTTGATTCCAGTGATTATAATGTTCCAGCAATTATAATTGCTGGCGTGTTTCTCCAAAACTTGCCCTTACCGCACGCATTCATAGTACGCAATGATTCAAATGAAGTTGAGCAGCGTACATTAATCAATAGCAACCGAAAGTAGAAGCAATCGTCGTTTTTGGGTGGATTGTGTAAATTCATCCTAATTAGTTGAGAACACACGTGGATGTCCAACTACTGGTTTCTTGCTTTCTACGTAACTATTTGTTCGACGATGCAGTCCATGTATGTCAAGGTATTTCCGAATAGAGCAATGTGCTCGCAAACAGATCACTGACGAAAGTTGAGCAAAAACTCGTAAATGTTAATTTTGTTGCTGGCGGTGTTTTCACTCGCTGCTCTGTATTCTCCGTGTTGAAATACAATCTTTGGCCATTCTCCAAATTAACTGCGAGACGAACAGTATTCGGAAAACGTTCGTGAATTGCAAAAGTAAATATCCTACAAAGCGCCTTATTGCAGTTCACGCATCAACCGTATCGTTCAAGGAAAATGACCGCCATGATGCTTCCTTTGGTGACGTACTTACAACGTATTTAATCAACTTCACCAAACTGTAATATTCAGCATTGATGTGAGTTTTGAATGTGAATTAGACAATAGTGGTGAATATAGTGCGATTCATGTGCAGGCAACTTCGATGTTCACTCTTCTAAATTGAATGCCAAATGTTCTGCCATTGTCGTCTGGTGAGTGACGCCGATAGAGTGGATATCCATCATTTCTAGTTTGTGTTTCGTGCAATTATTGTCAGAGATACAAACCGAAGTGGGATTGCGGTGTCTGCAAGATCTATGAACCATATTGGTTTGCATCACTTCGTATAATACTCGATCTTTCTCTGCCACAGAAATCATTTCATCAATTTGATCTGCTGCAACCACAATCCACCATTTATAGAAGAATGTGTGCATGCGGCAAACCTCTCTTTTGCAACTGAACAGAGTACATTTAGTATCTAACAGCACCACATATATGTTGCTTCAAGATAAAGTCCATCAAACATCGTAACTGTTGTTTAAAAAGTAAAAGTATGTGTCATCGCATCCTGGAAGTGATTCTTGCGTTGCCTTGCCTTGGGCTGCAATACGTTGCTGGTAAAAAGAACGCCGACCGATATTAGAGCGACCTCTTCGTGGCTTCGTAACAAATTTCAATCTGCAATTGATCTCTTTATGCGAAACACACATAAAGTTTCCTCTGAATAATTTTCAATTTACCTTTTTAATAGCCGGAAAAAAATCAAACGACCGAAATTGACCGATTCAAATAATTTACATATCAAAATATTAAAAAAAAAAAAATTTAAGAAAAAAATTACTTTTTGGAACAGTCTAATTTTCCTCATGAAAAGCATATGTATATTTTTTTTCCGATACATAGCGAACAACCTCTGAAAATTTCATGAAGATTGGTTCTCGAGCATTAGCGTAACTAACAAACAAACATTCATTGGTTTGTTTAGGAAAAAGGAAAGGGCTGTTTTTAGTTATTTTCCGGCAGATATTCGAATTTTTCTCGCCGTAAAAACCATCTTTGAACTTCAACGAACATTAAAAAAAAAAAAAAACAATTGGCCAAATTGATCCAGGCGTTTTTGAGTTATGCACTTAGCAACATATTTTGCGATTCATTTTTATATTTAAGATTAAATATGTGAATTAATATATTCGCCGATATATGCGGTACAAAGTCGCCTGTGAGTTTGAAAATTGTTTTGTTAGATATATGGGGGCTGCATTATGAATATGGACTGCATTCAATCTATTTGTAGTAAACATAGTAACTACTATACTATATACGGCTACTACAGGAAAGGATTCCCTCAGAATTTCTGTTATAAATGTATGTAGTTTGAATGAAATTACATGATTCTTTCAAAAGTATGTGGCCAATATCGAAATCGATTTCAGAATATAAAAAACGTAATTATCGATTTTCAAGATGCTACCCAAGTGAGTTCATTAATTTTTTTTTTTTTTGAATCCATTATTCCTTAAAATATACCAAAACATCCTAAAATTGTTATCTACTTATACCGACTTGCTCAAAAAAATATGAACAATATGTAATCAAAAATTAAAACAAGTGTCAAGCACCGTGTTCAGTTTGTATGGAAGTTATATGCTATAGTAATCCCTTCTGCACAATTTTTTCCAATATTACAGTATTTCCTTGAACACTAACTCATACCAAATTTCGTGAAGATACTTATATCGTCAAAGGAGGAAGTTTTCCATGCAAGCATTTGATTACGATCGTTCAGTTTGTATGGCAGCTATATGTTATAGTGGTCCGATATCGGCAGTTCCGACAAATGAACAGCTTCTTGAAGAGAAAATAACGTTTGCAAATTTCAAAACGATGTCTTAAAAAATGTGGGAAATGTGTTCGCACATATACAGACAGACAGACGGACAGAGGGACAGAGGGACAGACGGAGATGGCTAAATCGGCTCAGCTCGATATACTGATCATTTATATGTATACTTTATAGGGTCTCCGAAGCTTCCTTCTGATATTGATACGGTGGATCATATTGCTTGCAAATGAAAATATTTATGGTTTTCTTCAATTGTATTCCCTTTCATAAAAATGGCGTTTTCTTATTTTAGATTGTGCAATTGTGGGTTATACCGAAGTTGCTGCCGTTTCCACGGATGAAAGCAATTTTTTCTTGGGCATACGTCAACATTTGGTTGGGTGTATTGTGTTTTCAACGCGCAGGTGTAACGCGTAAACGAGGACGATAAAGCGAAACGCAATCCATGAATATGAAGTATTTCCACAAAGTTTTTCATGAAGCTAAAAAGTGAAATAAACACCTTTCGCGATAAAAATCGAGTAAAACGATATGTTGGAATACATTCCAGTCGCCCACAGACACCGAAGGCATGAAGTCCAAGCAAAATTGGAGGGCGTATTTTTTCCGGTATGGGTTTGTTTTTTAAGCGGGCGGGAAGGCAAGCACACTAAAAAAAAAGAATGAATGCCAGCGATGAACAAACAGTGGACAAACAGCTTGAACTGGGCGGACAATAAATAAACTCGTGGCAAAGCGGGCGTTGGACAAAGCGAGGAACATACACAGGGAGCCCCATAAATATACACGCACATAGACATAAATCAGCGGAAATGCGTTGAACAAAATGCGTAACAACAACAAAAAACGTGAAGGCAATCTTCAGCAGTAGTCGGACCATCAGATACTACAACAACAATAACAACAGCAGCGGCAGATTGTACAAATAGCGCGATATCAACCAGCGACCAGCAATCAAATGAAACATCATCAAAACAAGGCAAGCCGAAAAAAAGCCATCCGAGCATTACGAACATTGAAGCGTCACAACAAAAACGCCAACAAATGCGGCCACCTCAAGGGCGAAAAGCAATAATTTTTCTGTGCAAAACAAAATGTGCCGCACGAAATGAAATGAGTGCAATGAGCCAAAATGCTGGAAATATATGTGGGCTATGCTGATGCGCCAAAAAATATGCTACGCAAACCAATACATCAAATAAGAAGACAAAAAAAATCACTATAACTCTATACATGCGAAAAAAGTCTCATTTCGATGTTTGGCAGATAAGGAAAACGAGCAAAACGAAAGAAACGCTAAAAAGCGGAACAAGAGGAACACACAAAGGCAGCACCAACAAATAGATTTATGTCAACAATTTTTATGTTTGCGGTAACACGTTTCAAAGTGGGGCTCAACATGTTACGCGAGCGCGTGAAATTCGCTGCAACATTTACAAATTGTCTAAATACAAAAGCTGAAGTGCGTGAGCATGTGCAGCTTTTTATATATGGTATAGGTGTGTATATACATATATTGCGCTGTAACTGTTCTCATGTGGGCGTCCTCGGCCATTTAATGCCAATTTCGCAGCGAAATCACATTTGACAGTTGTTGCTTTTTTTTTTTTTAGCTTTTCGAAGGTTGCCAGCGTAAGGTTTTGAATTAATGGCGAGATTTATTGGCATATGTCTTAGGTTTGGATTGTGATCTTTGTTTATCGCAAACGTAAATTACTTTTAGAGTTTTTCTTCGAGTTACGGCAAATATTTGGAATTGAGAATGATTGCAATACGTAATTGTATACGAATTTGTGTGAGTGTAATATATTTGAGCGGACGTGACTGTGAGTGACCCATATCAATTGAGGTCACAAATATGACTAGATCTCCTTGCAAAATAAATTGTTAATTTGCTTTTTGCATACACATGGTGCAGATATACGTAGTCAATGCAATTATAGCCGTCATCGGTTCGCTTTCCACTGCTCGCTATCTTTTCCCGCTACTTTTTTAGCAAACAACCTACATTTAAAACACATTCTTCTAATTGTACAATTGACAACGTAGTTCCCTCAAGATGACCCAACCCGTATAACTCCTTGAAAAGTTAATCGGATTAGTCAGTGGAGGCTGGAGGAACGCCTCCGTTTTGAAACACTTACCAGCATACCCCAAAAGTACAGACTAAGTACAGACTAAAATGCTTCTATTTTTATAAGGAGGGAACTCAGCAATATTATAGGGTCATCAATGAGTATTTTTTTCTAAAATCATTAATACTGGAACTTATTAAAGTGGATTCGGGAGCATACGGGAAGGATGATTAGAAGCTAAAACTACGAATTTTTGAAAAACAAGACTATAACTGCTTGAGACAATATATCTTCCACTGCTCCAATGCTCAATGATTGGAGCAACAAAGTGCTCCGACTCTAATCTCTAACGCTTTGTGAAGCGAAAGAACTCTGGTATTTCTTTTCTGAATTTATAAAATTTCGTCGGGGTCGTGTGAAAAGTCCGATTTTAGGTAAGGAATTGAATACCATACTCATAACTGTTTATAAGCGCTTAAACACATAAAAAATATTTATCAAACTCAAGTAAATATTTATTTTACCGGTGCAAAAAATGTTTAAACATACGGTGAGTACCTTTCTGAGCTTAAGCGTACCTAAATCTTCTAGGGCGATTCAGGGATCATTTCGTATACAGGGTTTATCTTGCAAGTAATAGGACTGATTTTCCTCGGCCGCGACTATACTTCGGAGCGTGCGCGAACCGATTGTATTCGGTAGAGGGCGTTCCTAGCTGACCAACGAGCGGCTGATCCGTTGTATTCGAGCATTTGGAGAGTCAAACTCCATAGTGAAAGCGATGCTCGTTGCCTTTTTTGACATCAAACGCATCGTCCACCATAAATTGCTTCCTCCCCTGAACAAACCATCAAGTTCAAGTTTTACGTGGAAGTCCTCTGATCCCAACGCTTCTGTGGCCCCCTGGATTTTTTTGTTTCCTTGATTGAATTTGGTATCCCCGCAAAATTACGGCTGTGTAAACTGACGTTGAGCAACACCAAAAGCTCCGTCATGATCGGGAAGGACCTCTTCGAGCCGTTCGATACCAAACGAGGTTTCAGACAAGGCGACTCCCTATCGTGCGACTTCTTCAATCTGCTGCTGGAGAAAATAATTCGAGCTGCAGAAGCCAAACTCTATAAGGCGCTCATCATTCCTGTCCTGCTATATGGCGCAGAGACTTGGACGATGACAAAAGTAATGAGTCGACGTTGCGAGTTTTCGAGGGAAAGGTTCTGCGAAGGATTTATGGTCCTTTGCGCGTTGGCCGCGGCGAATTGCGCATTCGATGGAACAATGAACTATATGAGATATATGACGACTTTGACATAGTTCAGCGAACAACACTTTAGCTCTGAAAGTATTTGACGCTGTACCCGCCGTTGGAAGCAGAGGAAGAGGAATACCTCCACTCTGTTGGATGGACCAGGCTTCACTTGGAATATCCTATTGGCGCCACGTAGAGAAAAGAAGAAAAGGAGAAGAAACAACGCGCTGTTGTTAACTCGGCTATAATCGCGTAAGGGGTGTCTACGCCAGTAACGACATGACAAGCACCATTCACCTCGGCTCTCAAGGATATTCCGGAGAATATCTTCCATGACGCCTGCAATGATTAGAAATCGCGTAGAAGGAGCCTATTTTGAATGTTTTTAAAGAATTGGAAGGACATATCTACTTTGAGTTCATCAATGCTCGGGAAAACTCCGGAGTGTTCTCTTGTTAAACAGCCCTACCCCTAATAAGAATTTAAAGTGGACGTCTGGAAGCCAAGTCAATGTCTTCCTTTTTTTAAATTTGAGAGGGCCATATAACATATAAAAATTGCTTATTTAAGTAAAACCGTAAGAAAAGACATGCTTGTGCAATGTCAGTTGAGAATCGACAGACCTTTGTTATGACCGTACACACACAGCTCAATTCACTGCATCTAATGTTTCTAGCTATACATATAAAGTATTTATAATATGTTTACAAACCTATGATAATATTTAGTATTTCAGCACGACGCGTTGAGTTCGTACATACGGCTGCTTTTTGCAATACAGTGATCGGTAAAAATCGGTACAAGAATGAAAACCAAGTATTTCATTTTGTTGTTGTGCTTTGTAGTCGTTTTGTCAGATGCTCAAAATAATGGTGGGTTATATCGATAAGAGGCATGCAACCAGCTGAACCACGAATGCTAAATATATTTTTTGAAATTTTTAGAAATATCAAGTAATAACCATCCCTTCAAGAAAATTGGCGGAAAGTACTATATAGTATTTACTGGTGCAAAGGTAATTACGAACGTGTGCTAGATACGAGGTGTGTTCAAAAAGTATCGCGAATTTTGTGTTTTTTCAAAAATTATTTACTTATTCATGAATATTTATTTTTTTCCCCTTCAAAGTAATCCCCATGAGATATTATGCACTTGTGCCAACGGTTTTTCCAATCTTTGAAGCACTTCAAAAAATTATTTTCTTTTATTTTTATCTTCTTCAGCTCCTCCTTCGATGCCATCTTTATCTCGTCAAGAGAAGCGTAACGTCGTCCTTTCATGGGCCTCTTCAGTTTAGGGAACAAGAAAAAGTCACAGGGGGCCAGATCTGGGGAATACGGTGGCTGCGGCATCATTAGTGTGTTGTTTTTAGCCAAAAAGCCGCGCACAAGCAACGATGTGTGAGCAGGGGCGTTATCGTGGTGCAAAAGCCAATTTTTGTCACATCTTCTCAGCCTTCAGAGAACGTTTTGTACCACCGATAAACGTTGCTTCGGTCCAAAGTAGCTTCTCCGTATGCCACAGTCAACATTCGGAATGCATCCACGCGCTTAATTTCGTTTTTCACACAAAATTTTATACAGGTTCTTTGATCCATTTTTTTGAATAGGTAAAAATCGAAGACGATCCAAAAGCTGTCAGCTGTCAACAATTAAATGAACATTCAAAATAGCCTAGCTTATCGGCATAAGTGAGAGACATGAGTACCAACATAACGCCACAGAAAATTCAAAATTCGAATATACGTAACCCGCGAAAAATCAAAACTCGCGATAATTTTTGAACACACCTCGTACACGGTCAACTGCATTTCCCTCTAATTCTCCAATCGTTTTAGATGAATTGGTTCGCGGCCGCGCACCTCTGTCAAACATATAACAGCGATTTGGCCACAATCGATTCCGAAACCGAATTGAACGATCTCAACTTCTATTTGACCACAAATGGTCAAATAGGTAAATACTTTTGGTTTGGTGGCACCGATTTGGCAGATGAAGGCAGATATATCTCACTCAGCACTGGACGGCCCATGATTTATACGAAATTTGCTGCAGGACAGCCAGACAATTATCAAGAAGAGGACTGCCTTCACCTTCAGGCTTTTAATAATATATTTTATATGAATGACTATCCATGTAGAGGAGATGGTTTTCCCATTTGTGAAATGCGAAGAGTGTGTAAAACATGTGCCCAAGATACCTGCGAAGACATTTCTACGAGCTGTGCTTTAAAGACACTCGTTCAAGCGTATTTGAGAGCGGAAAATAGCTTTAGTTGCAGGGAGTAAATAAAATAATATAATACTATAATTCAGTTTCAGTTAATTCGATAATCTGTATTGTAATGTTACCATAATAAATCGAAATAAAAATTATAATTGCGAACTTTTAAGCAGAATGGAATTGAAGTTTTTTTCTTCTGTTTAGTGAAATATATTTAGTGAACTAAAATCGCATAGCAAATCTTTTCAATTTAAATAATTTTTATCAGTCAATTATTAGTCTGCCAAGCATAAATCACAAATCTCTTAAAAGTATGTTAGGGGCGAAATACTCGTGCCTGCTAAATTTGAGATTTTAAATCTGTGATTATCAAAAAGTATTTTCAAGTACACAAAGTCAATACAGAAGTTTTTTTTTATAATTTTTATTTAATCTATATTATTATATGTGAAAGCAATGGAGCAAGCTTATCAGTCATGGGTTAAAAGGTGAGGATTGTAATTATACTAGCGTTATTTTATTAGGTCTAGTACATAAAGTAGGTGGAAAAAGTAAGTTACCAAAAAAACAACGACGTTATACACTTTTTCGCTTTATCGAATATCACAGAAATTTGGGTGGCGTTTTATAAAAATTTTCAGTCTCAAAGCGTTGAAAAGGTATGTAGGTCATCAAGTGCAGTAATTAGAGTTTTCATATTAAGACTTGAAAATAAATTACAGACAAGTAATACAAGTGCAATCATTTTTTATTTTATAAGTTATAAAATTGAATTGGTAAGTAAATATTTCGTTTTTTTAATTTAATTTTTAAAAATATTGAGGCGATTTTTTGCAGTGAATTAAATTTTTGAAAATGGTGAATTTTAAACCATTAACGAATGTGGAGCATTCAGCAATTAGTTTATATAAAGATGGTGGCACGCAATTTAGAGAGTTGATGAGAAAATTTTGGATATTTACAATTCTGATCTTTTCAATTCAGATCCATAAATTCGCGCACAGCTTATAAATGAAGGGAAGAAAGTCCCCTCAATGCAAACTGTCCGTAACAGATTGTTCCACATAAATAGTCACGGCCGTGTTGCAAGAAAACTACGCTATCTAAATGAAGCAAATAGTAAAAAATGAGAAGCAAAAACTTTTGACATAAAGAGCTCTGAACAAATGAATCGACTTCGTAATTCCCACGGTATGGTTAACGTGTGGTGCTCACTCGAAAAAGAGCAATCATACAAGTGCACTTTACCCACAGTTAAGTCGGTGGAAAAGGGGATGCTTATCTGCGAATGGCACAAAAAATAGTGTAGTCCTTTAAAAAAGGTTACTGCTGCAGAAGCTGCTCATTTGTCGGAACTGCTGATATCAGCCATATTGAACGATCGGAATCAAATGCTTGCAAGGTAAACTTCTTCATTTGACAATCTTCACGAAATTTAGTATGAGTTATTGTTCATAGAAATAATGTAATACTGGAAGAAATTCTTCAGGTCTGCTCAGTATAGCATATAGCTGCCATACAAACCGAACGATTGAAATTAAGGGCTCTTTCTTTCGCATTTGACTTGGTATTTTCCCGAAATTTGCCATGAATTACTGCTAAATATAATCTCCGAAAAAATTGTTCAGCTCCATACAAACTGAAGACATAGTTACTATAAGAAAAGCACCTGTGAATGGTAGGTTAGCTTCGGTGTAGCCGAAGTTAACGTTTTTCCTTGATTTGTTTTAATATTACTTTAATTAGATATTTTGAAATATGGTCCTAATATTAAACATATTTTTTTTTTACTTAAACTTTAAGATTTTATTCAATTCGCTGATTTATGTGTCACATTGATAACATACTTTTTCTACCTACTGTACGTAATCAATTTAAGCTGCTGATTTGTCAGAGTCGCCGGTGTCACATCACTATAGCATATAGGTGGCATACAAATCGAGCGATCACTATCAAATCATTGTATTAAAATGTTTTTTTTAGTTATCTTCAAGAAATTTGGAACAGATTATTGTCCAATGCAAGTTACAATCTTCAAACATATTGTTCAAATCGGAACACATTTATATACAGTTTACTTAAGCATATCTAAATAAGTATGCACATTTAAGCTAATTATTACGTAAATATAAATATAATACCCACTGAACATGGAATATGGAAAGTAACTCCACTCGATTCGGATGTTGCACTATTTGATGGTTTTGAAAGCGCTGTTTGAAATGTGAATATGGTATTGTGTACACAATAGAGACTACAAAATTATTTTTTTCCAGAGTCAATTGTGCTTATCATCTATGAAATTTTCTTAAACATTCCTTTATATACACTCAAAAATACTAAACAGCTTTAGCCAGCCATGTATTCATAATTTAAAATTAAATAAATTTTCGTATACATGTTTAATACAGTTGAAGATTGAAGGAATTTCAAGTTCTGCAAGTCTTTCGTTATGTTTGCTTCAAAACTCTCGAAGGAATACAATTTTGCTTTCTCATCGAAGCCTGTTCAGCTGTAAATATATGCTTAAATGGTTATTTCGGTCACATGTATTGTACCTAACCCATTAAATTGCGCATTCCACCTACATGAATTAGGTATATACCTACGCACACCCATTATGTATGTATATCGTTGTCCTACTTTCATCGAAAGTTGCCATTTACTAAAGCTCCGTCGGGATTCCCTTTCATGCATTGGTAAGCGAATGGATTTCATTGTCACTGATTTATTTCTATGGATTATGGCTGTCGCTAAACTTTCACCTGCACAAAGTGACAACTTTCGCGGCATTTGTATCCGCAGTGCACCGTCCGGTCTCTGGCCGCGTAAGTCTAACAATACGGGTAATAAATAATTTCGCGACGCATTGAGCTAAAATGTGAAAGGGCTATAAAGTTTCGAGTTTCGAACTTCTGCTTGACTGACTACTCGCCTCACGTTTCGCTGTAGCATTTAAGGTGAAGTTTGGTTCATCTAAAAGGTGACGGAGTTGGTGCGGTGTTTTCTTCTATACCAGCATTTGATCTACTATAGTATATGGTTAAACCAGGTCAATGGTGTAGCTTGTCTCTATAAATTGTTATAGACTTTGTTGCAGAAGTTGTTGCGTTATTTTCCGATTCTCAGTGGGCGTTTGCTCACACAACAAATTTGCATTAACTTTAGTTATATATATATTTATCAGGATGTATTGCAGTAGGTCACGGCTGGAGGGCATAACTTGTCAGCAAATAATATTTAATTGCGTATTTATTTACTTAACGCCTTTGGCTGTGGCAGAGACTTTGAATGAATTTGAAATAATTCAATTTGCCCATCGTTACGGTAGCTATCGCCCTATCTGAACGCTGCAAACCACCATTAATAATATCACTACTAAATTTTAACGACCAAGAAGACAACTATTACTTCAGTTGGTGCCGATGAGGGGAGTGTTAAATTTCAAGTTGCGTAGCTTAATGTGTAAGAAGAGTTGGTAAAGTAAACAGTTTTTTTTAATTATTTAAACTCTGTTTTCTCTAGTTTTGTAAGCGATGAACATTTCCTTATATCACAAAGTGAGGAAAGGGGATAAATATTTAATGTATGCAACTTTTGTTTACTATTTATTATTCGCTATTTTATTTTGAACCAATTCTTGTTTCACACAGCTCGAATTCTTAAGACAAGTCTCTTATATATTCCTTAGAATCTGGGTAGGTGATACATTCTATAAAACTATACATACTCAGTCCAAATGAATCTGAAAATAATCCAAAAAACAAATCCAGTCGATTACTTATGAATACGTGGTTATATTTAGAGCTACATTAGGTGACGCTTAAGGTGCAATTTTACAATAAGAGTTCAAATAAACTTGCAAACCCTAAAGCCGTCTTCCCTGGAATAACATCTTATGCAAAAACCTAGGTAAACCATAATGGATATCCATTTATTTTTCAATTAGTTGTTTTCCAAAAGTTCTCAAGTAGAGTTGCGAGCAAGGGCACGTTATCCCAAGTAGCTTTTGAAAGGAAGGTTAGGATTCCCAAAATTTAGAGGTCACAGAAAAGTGTGATATGTTCGTAAAATTTCAAAGTATTTTATGTGTGAAAGAGTTAAAGTAATCCAGAGTGTCAAAGAAATTATTTGTGTAATCTTGAAACCGAAACAACTTTCAATTTAGGACAAAAATTCATGGTGGAACAATAAAATGTCTAAATATTTTATTTTCGCCATCTGGATAGGTGTTTGATGTAATTTCGTATTTTATTTTGTTATACGGCAAAATTTTATACAATTTATTGAATGAAATAAAAGCCGCAACCAGATGAAAATATTTGGAAATGCCGATGAAATATTCTTCAAGATATCGAATGCTTTTCCGCTGAGAGCAATTAATGTTCATTACGAATGCTGTCGAAGTACCGTTGTATGAAATTCTTCAATGTTGACTTGCAAGAGCTGCCTTCAGAGAAAGTGTATGTGTTATTTTGATTTTAGGAATTTTTGCAAACGCGTATGTCGTGTTTGTGAAATTCCTTCAGTACAAGTGTGAGGTAGATTTGCATACGCATTTTTGCAAAGGTAAATATCTCAATTATTTAGTTGTCATATATTTGTATGAAAAATTGCAATAACCGACACAAACGTTCTAGTATTGAAATACCTTAACGAATTTATAACTGTATTTATTACTTTTTTGGTATAAAAATTAATTTCACTGCCACAAACAAGAAACTGAATAGTTGCACACTGACACTTGTGTGGCATATTTGAAAAATTTACTGTTGAATTTTGGTTTTCATATCCTTAGGTAAATATTTGTATTCAATTACTGACACTTCTCAACGCTTAAATGTACACAATAAAGCTAATGGACGAAACCCGGAGACAGCTGCATTTGTAGTGAGGTTTGTATGTGTGTGTGTGTGGGTACATATATAGTGGATAAGATGTCTAAAGGGTTGCAATGTACACAATAACCAAAAATCCTTGTTAATAAGTCAAGCTGTCAGGCAGTCAGCTGGGCAGACAGGTTGTTTCATTTAGAAAGCCACTTAAACATGCAAATCTAAAGTGAAACACTCATCTAACACAAATGTATGCTTTCTACACTACCGCGCTATAGCTGTTGCCATTAAGGAATGGCCAACAATTATGCATATATGTGTGTGCCTGGGAATATCATTGCCTGTGTACATAGTTGTAAGCTAAAACCAAACTGAGTTGTAGTCAAGTCAGTGGGTGACTTACCATATTTGTATACGTAAACTCTTGTTTTGCATTTAAATTGAATCATTACAACACAATCTGTATTTCCCATGCAAACACCCATATGTGATATCAAAGACTCAAATAACAAATATATTCATATACGTATACATATATGTATGTATAGTATGTGTATGTAAAAGCACATAAAGTTCTATTAATTTGTAGCATAGAATTTAATGTGCTCAGGCTCATAAATTTGGTTGAAATAAAAATTGGAGTCTTCAGGCTCCATGAGTTTGTATTTGATACCTTTGAACACAAGGCTGGCTCTACCGAAGTCAAAAGTAATTTTTTGTTTCCATGAAAAAAATTGAGTTTGATGGTGTCAAGGTAATTATAAATATTCCATAATTTAAAAAAGTTGGTAGACTAAAAGAACAAATAACGGAAGCATAGTTTCATTAATTAAACCGGACATCAAATGGCATGCGTGGCGCGTCTTTGCTGGTTAGTCGAAATTTTTGTATGATATCTTTGAATATATGCAGAAGTACATTTGTTACCATGACCATTAGTTAGCTAAAAAAATTTTGTCTAGTAGTAGCTTTGACATTCAGATGTTCTTCGCATGATTAGCTTGCTGTAATAAATGAATGTATATATTTTTATTAGCTAATTTCTTCAAGTGAGAATGGAGCTGTATGATCTAGCTACTTCATAAAGGCGTTGGTCAAGTATTAGCATTAGCATTAAATAGGTAAACTTACCGTTAAATTATTAAACTTCCACTCGAATATAACAAGGCAAGCAACATATATTATGTATTACATAATACATACACCACGTTTAATATCACATGCACATTGACTCGTAGCGTTTATACTATGTTCGGACCGACAACGAAAACATGTTTTCATGGGAAAAACTAGTTTTCGCACGAATACTTGAGTTTTCGTCCATGTAAGATCTGTCAAACGAAAATACAGTTTTCGCTGAAAACTACTTGAAAACTTGCATTCTACTCATTATAATCGGTGCCTGCTCTAGTTTAATCGATGTTTTTGGAAGACATGTTTTGCCGAACCCTAAATTGTCACTTGATATTTGTTTGCATTCCACATACAAATACAGCTGTTGCTTGATATTCTCATATTATGGGGATTTTCTTGCTCTTGCAAAACCGTGCACCGTGCAGAAATTGCAGAACTTTCCCTTTGGTGCAACGGCACAACAACAACCACACGCAGAAAATTAATTGCAATGGCTGTAAAATGTGTCAGATCAAACCCCATGTTTATTTTCGTGCCGTCATATGTCAGTAGATTCTGCAATGGGTGCTCTCTTGGCCTTGCATATTTCGGAATAAGATTTTTGCATCTTGTGTCACGGTGCATTTCGCCTGTTCTGGAACAAGTTCAAGAAAAATTTTGCTGCTGTCAAAAATAATTTGAGGAGTACTATTCGGATATAGCGCTATGTGAAACAATCACACCTAAAGGACTTGCCAGGCCTTACGTATGAAAACATAGGAGAATTTAATATGTGTTCTCCGATATCAGACCCAAAATCTAGGGTCAGTGAAGACAACGGATGTGCTGCCCGATAGGGCGTTTTTAGACTATCTTTTTTATGTATGCTTATGTATGTATATATGTCTTAATACTTTTATTTTTCTATTTTCAGCTCAGACCCACACTTCTTCATAGCTCACGGTACTAACTAATAAGGAAAGATTTGCCAGGAGTAAAAAAAATGTTGACTCATAATTATGAAATCTTTATAGACCTTCCTGAAAAAGGCTTATGTTGAGGTCTTCGTAGCGCTCCTGCGTTTCACGTATTTAGTAATCGCCTGTCAAATCTAAAGGAAGAGTATCTTTTAGACAGCGATATTTTGACGTCGATACCACATGGTCGAACTAATAATATATGTATATAACGTATTTTATGTATATTATCCTTAAAACTAAATTATGCTGGCAATTAGGAGAGATTGTATTATGCAAAATAGCTCAAAGTTCATTTCTATAACAAACAATAAAATAACAATTGCATTAAGCATTATAGTAAAAAGCTGAATATTTTATTGCGAACTTGCAACTTAAATTTGCTTAGCAATAATTTGCATTTTACGCTAAATATAAACACAATTAATGTTTGCTTGCTTTATGAGTTGCTTGTTATTACAATTAAATGTTCATTAAACAACTAACTAACGGTGGGGTAAACAGTAAAATAATATTTATGCGCTACAAAAAAAGCAAACACACAGACTGCACAATCAATAAAGCAAACGCAAAAAGTTTTCTGTTATTTTGTAAATACATACACACGCACACACATTTGTTTTCATAAATAATTAAGTCAATTAACCTTTCGTTTTTTCTTTCTGTCTATTGTTGCAACCAAAAAAAATTAACCAAAAATTGTTTTTAATCGCAAATAATCAAAAGTCAACTAACTGTACACGTGCTGGTGTTTGCGCAATTGCCGAGGCTTATTTTGTATCAGCGCAATCGGTTGGAAAATGCGCATAACCGGCAGCTTTAATTAGCCGGCTAAATCTGCATTTTCATTTGTGATTATTAGACTAATTAGATATTTTATTTTCGTGTCAACGAATTTAGATTGCAAAGTGAACAATTTAAAATTTATATTACATGGTGTTATGCCACAAACAATTGCACTAAAATAATACGATTAACTTGTTTTTTGTGCCCAATGAATAATTAAGAGTACTTCAAAATAATTTAATCGATTTCATCCACATTCAGTTATGCTAAATTATATTTATAGTTATTCATTAATTTAGTATACCGCTTCCTGACGGTTATGAAGAATTTCGGCCCCAGTGGCTTACGATCAAGATTATTTTCTGAATCATTATTAAAGATTTATTTGCAATGTGCCAAAGTGCCTAAATTCTCAATTTTTACTAAATACGCCATTAAAATAAGAGTAAATTAGATTAAGTATAGTCTTACTCTCTTATTAAGTTCAAAATAACAGGAGATATATGTACTCTTTACAACCTGACTCAGTTGAATTAAAATCAGAACAACTTAAGTTTAGAACAAATAATCTTTTGGGATTTTACTTGTAACTAAATGCAGGTTTGCCAATCTAAAGAGCACAAGATTTGACCGAGGGGCAAAGTTTATATCAAGTTTTTTGTTAACGAACCTTCTAATAAATAGGTGCCTAATTAAATTTGCTTCGGTGATAGATGATATTACTTCACACATTTTCTAAACACCAAAATTCAAAAATATATAGGCGTTAAAGTTAGCACCGATATGATGTGACTGGAACATTTAAAACATACATTTGATAAAAGTGAGAAAATGATGAAATGAAAACCAAAGCTCAAGTATATGTGGCTACTTTAGTAAAATAGCGAAAACAAAATACTGAAAATTGTCATTTTTTCGTGTTTCTGACTAACAACCTTAACCCCCTTAAAGAAAATTGAGTGAGTTTGAACTGAAAGGGTAAGTTTTTGGCTATTATAGTGATTCTAGATATAAGTACGGAACGTCCTCCCTCCAGTAAGAATGGTGACCTGGGCGAACTTTTCTAATATTTTTTTTATTCATCCAATTAGCTTTTTGCGCCATGATAGCTCTATCGCACAACAACTCCCAGTTATTCTGAATTCTTGGGAACATGGGAAATATCTCATTAGTAAAGTATCTTCCGAGCTAACAGCATTGCTAAACGAGCTGTCTAATGTTAGTGCCGGTCGGCGTGCGACATTTACTGACCTCGAGAAGCTTTGTGCGAAGAGTTCAAACTGCTGATCATTGAAGTTGGACACTCATGTTAGTATTCAGTGTACTTCGGCGAAACTTATGTTTATCTCGTCTACCGCGGTACATCGCTTGATAATCGGCAACGCCTACCGGAAATCACTTGCCAGCAAGATGACCACACAAGCCATAGCGACAACATGCATACGTCCCAAACGATCAGCCTCAATAAGACACCACGACAACTGCTTTTAGAGTTTCTCCTCTTGCATGATTCAAAGGGAGCTTTAATACTAAGTGTGCAGTTCTGCCACCAATTACCAAGGTTGCGGATATTCCGGAATAAGCAACAACCAGTGCAACCACTTCGACTTGTGCAACTGTACCGCCAGCAAGTTTCGCAA
The DNA here is from genome assembly GCF_001853355.1 of Bactrocera latifrons. Lineage (NCBI taxonomy): Eukaryota > Metazoa > Arthropoda > Insecta > Diptera > Tephritidae > Bactrocera > Bactrocera latifrons. The sequence goes on along the minus strand of NW_017534964.1, from coordinate 581,828 downwards.
CAAAGTTTTGCCGGTGCCGATGCGTCCAAAAAGCAATAAGATGTCCGCTAGCTATGCAGTTTGTTGTTAAATGGAAAATATGCCTTTGCTCCGGTTGTAATAGTTGCTTGACTTGAATTTCCAAAGCCACAGTATCATAACCAAGCCCTCTGGACAAATCAGTGGCCAAAGAGCTGATCCCTTCCATTCTTTCTGGGACAGGCCTACTAAAATCGGCCAATATTTTTCCACCTATCGCAAAAATTTTATTATCAATTACTTTCAGCGCTTCATTACAAATTAAATTATCGTTAGCTAGTTATATCCGTTGGTATCATCACGCCAAGCTTTCTGACAAAGCCTATTTATATTTTCCCAGAATTGTCCGAAGTTGGAGAGTTCGTAGCTGCCTATCATAATCGCAAAGAGATGTAGTTGTTGACCGACACAACATGTCGTGGTAAGCAAACCATCTAAAGGTACGGGCGAAATAATGCGGAGAGGGTGGTAATAGGCGGTCTTGCAACTCGGTCTAGCAGGTGTGCCTTTGTGCACGCTCTCGTCGTTTGGGAAGTGTCCAGCAAGATATTATCACCGAGTCATTAAAATCAAATATTTTAAGATGTTTTACTACTCGAGGATATAATTTTTTAATTGGAATTTGAAATTGTGTTGTATGAGAAGCAAGAATGTTTGTTGCCCGATTTCGCCCATTTTCACACTGTGATATAGGAATACGAGAAGAACACCATTTTGTAAATATGTCGAAATCGGCCGGTCGGGTTCTGATAAACTCCACTCATACTATCTGGGAGATAAAATTAAATGTCTATGACGTAATTACTACTTATTGATTTCTTCCATTTTTTATCCGTTTTTATATTGTAAGTAGAAATTTGTAAAATATTTACGCTCAGAAAGTTCGATTTTCGTAGCCTTAGTAGTTTAGAAAATATGTACATTAAGCTTACTAGAGGACAGGGCTACTCTCAATTTTGTCCCTCAATCGCCTCTTGCTGCTGTGAACAACTGTTCCAAATTACAGTTGTATATCTTAATTTAGTTATGTAACTTTATAAGTTATCGGATAATGGCAAATTTGGGGGAGAGTCAGTGGTTCCATGACTCGTCGTAATATTTTTGTACTAAGGAACCGGCATACCAAGTTTGATAAATTTTTATTCGAGTTACACACCAGCGGACGGACGAACGGATGGATGGACAGACAGACATTCACTCGGAGTCAACCTGAACACGTTTTTGCCCGCTCAGGTCTGTTGATGTGACGACTGAACGAGGTTAGGTTTATGTTAAAATCTTAATATGTCTACTGTAATCTTCAATTTATTCTTTGAATTGAAATGGTTATGTACATGTTGTATGTTGTTCGCCATACATTATACGCGAATTAATTTTCATTGATTTTCCCCTAGTATTAAAAATTTTTTTCGCTATAAAACGTATTTAAGGGTGCGAGCTAACTCCACATCAAATTTTTTAAAATAGCTCCAAACATTTTGCACTGAAAAAGTAACTAACACTGACACTCACAAACTTTCTTCTTTATTATAGTTGTGTGATTAGAATAGAAATTAAGAAGAAATTTAAACATCCAACACCTGCAAATTCAGCAATTTGTTATTACTAATTTATTTTAAGATCACTTCGTATATTTCCTCCTAATTTTACTTTTTTCAAAATAACTTACTTATTGAAATATACATCCTTTATCTCTTATTTAACTTATTAATCACACATATTTTGTGTACATCCTTCGGCAGTGAGTTTTACTCAGGCTCCACATGACAGACCATTTATTAATTTCATATGGCCGTGTTTTTCTTGTACAACGATATATCGTGGCAAGTAAGAAGGGAGTAGAATTTAAGCTGTAATATTACCGTCATTGCCAGTGTCGATGATGATAGTAATCCCACTGGTGATTTTTTTTATTAAATATACGGTATAATTCTTCCATCATTTCTTTTTAATTCTCTATTTCTCTTTCGATTTTCTACAAAGAAATATTTATTCTCTTTTACACTCTTTATAACGAAGTATGCAAGTAGCGCAAATAGACTAATGCATACATAGCAAATATTCTCCCTATTTCACCCACATCCCACTGGATTTAATTTGATATGTCATTTGTTATAATTCCCATGTCACGAAAAATTCAATCGATTTTATTATAAACACATTAATGCAACTTATACCTACACACATGCATATATATACTGACATACATGGATAATATCTGTCTGCAGTAAAGTATTATAAATACATAGATATAATAGTCGTATTTATATAATGTACAGGTACGAAATCCTGAACTCTCATATCGCAGTACGGTGAACAGAGAATAATTGTTTTAATCATGTAAAAATTTATTCTAAAACCAATATTGGTAGATGTGAAATTACATAATCGGCGAAATCACCGACAAGAGTGAAGGAACTCGATGAAAAAATATTTGTGTGGAGACCAGTCCGAACGTTTCGTATGGCGCAAGGAAATTAATGTAAGTKATAGAACTCGGCGAAATCACCGACAAGAGTGAAGGGACTCGATGAAAAAATATTTGTGTGGAAACCTAGCCGAAAGTGTTCTTTGGCGTAGGTGATTGAATGTGAGTGATAGCACTCGGCGAAATCAACGTCAAGAAGTGTGGCCGCAAGACGATTTTTACCTTGGCTGTGGTGCGCCGCATTTTCGCTCGTATCTCGGGAACGGTTCGTCCTACGGCCATGGCAGCAAATGACGTGACAAATAACTTTTGTTTTATACATTTTTCCATGAGATGCGTATTTCAGGCGCTAGGTAGACAATTTCACGATTTTAGGCGAATTTTTGAAATTTCAAGGCCGGAGTTGGGGCTGAAGATGCAATCCGATCTCAAAACAAAAAGTTGCATTGGAATCAGGAAGTACTAAGGCAACTTTTCCCCACTATTAGAAATCCCGAATCGAAAAAAGTCCGGAATCGACCCACCCTAATGCTTATGGCCCGTTCAAAAAGGTGTATTGAAGCAGAAGGAGACTATTTTGAAAATAATAAATTGATTTTGCCGAAAGAACCATATGTTCTCTTTTTTTAAGTCCGGTTTACTTTGGAATACACATTGCAAATATATGGTATTTTAAATTTGAGCAACTTTTTTACTTTTTTGTAGCAAATTCGGTTTACAGACGTGTTAAATCTTCATGTTGCGGTGCAAAGATATATCAGGTTGAATCAATACTATTTTGAATCACCACCAGATTATTTCATTACTTAATATATCGGATGCACACCAGCACCTCAAGAAAAAGCTTGTGGTGGTAAAAAGGGTTGAGATCAACCAGCATTGTCTCCAGCCTCCGTAACGATATATAAGAACTTCCAGCATGATTGCCTTTTTTATTCCAAAAATATCTGAAAATCTGTGGTTTAACTTTTGAAACCTAAAGCCTTCGTTGTCTTTTGAGATATTTCCAATAGAGTAAGAGTTTAAATTTACATCGTATAATTACATACGTAGCATAAACAACAAAAAAATTTTAATTAATTTTACAGCTGTTATCACCAATATGAAAAAAGTTATAGAGAATACCTGAAAACTTCACTAAACAACGCTTTCTGTTCCAATCAAAATATGCGCTTGGAATTGTTGGCAGTTTCAAAACTTTCCCGTCAAACTATCGGACTACTCACCACCTAACTGTTATTATATGCATACTTGATAGCTGCTATGTATGTATGTGTTAGGTAGAGTGTCAGCTTTAGTGATATTTACACCGGTTACACCACTGATTTTTTACGTGACTAGCTTGCGAAGGAACTTGTTTGCTGGAAGTTAGAGGCAGATTAAACAACATAAAGGACCATATGCACCTACAGTACATTGGCATGGTGAGGAATGGCATGGAACGGTATCGTGAGCTGTAACTAAGGTGAATATCTAGACAGAATGTTCTTAAATTACATATAATATCATTGAATTAAGTTCCTTACATTTGTATAATAAAGGTGAAGTAATAATTATGAAATTCAAACCCAACTCTGTAGTAAAATACTTTTAACCCTCGACATGCAAATCAAAGCTAATTCCTACTTTTTCAAAATCTTTGACCAAATTTGCATTGGTCTTTTTACTATGAAAACAACTTTTTCTGTTATTAACAGTCAATAATTTTACTGTAAAATAAAAATGGATAATTAACTGCTTGTTCTTGTATTAATTACTTATTTGGGGTGATTTCAAATGTTTCACTTATAATTATAATCAGTTAAGGTTTTTAATTGGTATACAACAAAAACAAATGACGTTTTTGAAAGAAAGTGCAAAATGAAATATCTAAATGTAATATCTATCAATTTGAAGAAAATTATATGATTCAATGGGGAGATCATAAAGTAGTATTCTGCCAAAACCAAAAGAAAAATTTTCAAAGCTTTAAATAACATAAGCATGTGTGTACATTACACTAGTTTACAATTATTTTGCTATTTGCTAATTAAAAATTTGTGTTGCTAAATCCGAAAATGATAATAAAAATTTCCTAAAACGTAGAATGGGAGTTTTGACTATTGTGAAAAAATATATTATAGTTATATTAAATTACAACATGCATCAAATTTACTTGTGTTCATAACAAAATTTGTTGCTAGTGTTTACAACGACAAAACCCGAAAAAATCCAATTTTTAGAAGAGCTGTCAAGTGATTTAAGTGTCAAAGGACCACCAGTAGTCCTGTAAGGTTATGTAAATGAATATATTAGCTCACACCTAAGAAAATCTAATTAAGTATTATTTTTTTATTTTTTAAATTCTACTCCTCCTAAAATCGGTTGACAAAAGAGAAAGTTGTTAGTTTTGAGCTTTTTACGTGAACTTTATCAAGCTATCTACGGTCCAGAATTGTGGTTATCGCTAAATAGCTTATCGGAAATATATTGAGCATGGGGTTGTCAACCAAAAACGATAGTCGGCTTCTCAAGGTTGTTGTCAAACCTGTGCTGGGAATATAAGTAACTTGTTACGTGGTAAACCTTCTTCTATGCTGCAACTAAACATTTCAAAGATTTGCGTGCTCAGTATATATTGACCATATATTCGGTATCTGGGGGCTTGAACAGCTTTGGTCCGACTTGCATAATTTTTGGACATAAACTGGCACACTTCGAAGCAGAATATATGATATTATTCATATAGCGTATTCATTGTTGCGTTATTTATGTGGAACTAACAAATGTTTTATACAGGAAATAGGCGTGGTTATAGTTCGACTTTGCTAATTTTAACACTGTGATATAAAATCTCAGAATATGCTTCTATTGATTTTGGATGAAGTAGATCTAGCAGGTCTTGAGGTATTTTTATTGACCTAACTGTTGGTGGGGACGCACTGATTTTCAAATTTTCCCAGCGGCTTTTATAAAGCCCTTTTCTGTGAACTCGAGTGTAAAATTATATGTTTCTGTTGCATACACTACTTATTGATTCCAATTGTAGACTTGCACGAAGAGAGCAAAATAGGAATTTATTGCAAAATTTTCATACTCACCTGTCTCATGATAAATTCAATATATTTAAAGTACCTCATTAACACATAATAACTAAATAATACTTAATATAAATTATTACTATACGTTTAATCAATATGCCCTTAATACCTTTCGTCGTGCTCACAAACGACAGTGTTGATGCCGAGGTTGTAATCCACAGCTTGCCGATGACTGTATGCATTCATAAATACTGTAAACAAATGAGTGTAATCATTATTATTGTCATCAACGACATCAACGTCATCATTAGCAGCAAATGCCAAGAGTTATGTGGCAGTCGTGACAACTGCAACACAGGCACAGTGCATACATACGAGTGTGTATGGGTGTAATCGCTTACAACAGCACTTTCAACTTAGTCACAGTTGTTGTGTGGCACTTAGCAAGCTAACAAAAACTGCAAAAGCACACGTACAACTGATGCTGAAGAGGCTAAAATGTTTTGTCATACAGACTTGTTAAGCCGCTCGTTGTAGTAAAGCAGAAGGTGAGCAAGCAATACACAGGAGGGAATCGTAGAAACTTGTTAGCTGCCAACGCCGTTGCTGATAGTTTGTTTTGCAACACACACACAAGTGTACGAGGGTGGTCCAATTAATATTTAGTCGTGAAAAAACCAAAAACTATGGAAAAATTACGATCCATTTCGAGCATCCTCTCCTTTGTAACTATATTCACCAACATATAAAACATGAAAATTAATTATTTAATCGACTACTAGACTACCTAGAGAGGAGGAAGTTCGCTAGTTTAGTCCAATGTTTCAACAGTTGTGGTGCGGGGAATCGCGCGCCTGTCTTTCAACACGAGATCGTGTAAGTTGGTATCTCACATATTTTGTGGCTCATCAAAATTCGAGTCTGATTCGGAAGCAATTTTCAAACTAGTCTTCTACAAGAGTGTACTATGCGGTAGTGGTGATATCGAGTAACGAGTAAATATTATTCGATTATCCTCGTAGATTTGTATTACATACGTTTATATGTATATTTGTAGACAAATCTATATGACGTCTGATACCTTCACTTTCAAGTGACTGCAGTTAAATTAACAACAACTATAACCGCAAGTATGTAGTGGGTAACACGTAGCTTAAGCGCCAACGTTGTTGCTCTAAAATTCCACCAAGCTGCCACGTACTACAAAAGTGTCAGACAATCATCAGTCCTTGCCGGCGAACTGCATACACAACAACATTTCATCAAATATCAACGTACGTTACATACACGTTGACATAAATAAGGTATTCAAAAGCAATAGTTGACACTGTGTAAATAAGTATTGCTTGTAGAGGTGGTCTGTCGCTTTGGTGTGGCGTCTGTATGTGCGGCATTGTATCGGCAATTGCAGCGCCTGTCAAATGAGGCATCTAATGCCGCAATTGTGCCAAGTTGTGTGATTTATTCCATTGCTACGTGTGACAATTCGCCGTCTTTCGAATGCACAATTCCCAATTAAAACCCCCGCACTCTTTGTGCGCCATGTTTTGCTCACAGACAATACATTCTTGTATTCTTGTTTGCTCCTATTCACTCACCTGTGGCACTCCTCCAGCTACAAGCTTCGCCTACCAACGCCAATCATTTTGTTGACCCATAATAGTGCCAGCAACTTATCGGCCGTTTTACTACCTTTCCTACCCTTGGTGCTGCCGTTGCTGTTGAATTTTCATAGCTTTTACAGGCACTGGGGCTCTTGCTGTTGCATCGTGGATGGTTCGTCGTTTTGGCTGCACTTCTCTTTGCTATCACATTCCAGTTCCCATTGCTGTTGATGCTTTTTGTTTTGGTTGTTGTTTGAGTTTTGGCACAATTTCATCTACTTCACTTTGTCGATGGTCCGTATCGGTATGCCGACGTTCGTAAACAATCAATCACGCCAACACTGTGCCTGTATATACTGTTATTATTTTTGATGTAAAATGCTCAGAAGATTTTAATTAATCAACAATTTCTAAATACAAAATAATCTTTAAATGCTTCACATTGCTGTTGATGCTAAGCATGCTTACATATTTATAATTTAGCCATATTTCCATTTCAATTTAAATGTTTTAAAGACTTAAACAGTCTGCAAAGTTTAAAATTGACACAGAAATGTTTTTCTCAATCGAAGCTCTGCCGCAGTTCCTAACTGAGAAACTTTAACCAAAGAGTACTGGAGATGATTAGACCGTAAGGAGAAAAACCTTTTGTTTACGAACTACCAAGACTAAAGAGGCATCGTAAATATTCTTGTTCCAGCGGACAAGCGTTTGACTTGTGGTATACACAATTAAATAAAATGAATGCTCAAACAAATAGAGGATTTGAATTATCCTTAAGGACTTGTATTAAGGCTATAGATCTACAATATTTTATTAATTATTGAGAAAAGTATTAGTGAGCTCTTGTTTGATGCTTTTTGGGAACTTCTGAACCCTCTTAATAATATTCTATTTCAATGTGGACCAACTGCAATTTTTGTGTCATTTTATCCTTCCCCATATTGTTTTTGGTCGGCCGAGACTTTTGCTTCCTTGTGGGTCCCATTCAAATGATATAGTCAGGCTTTTACTCTGGGCAGAAAATAGTAAAACTTTTTAATTTAAATACCGAAATCCATGGATCAAAATATGTTTTTCTGGATTGATATGACTGCCAAAAATAATGATTAGTGTTTAATATACGGTTGTCTTTCTGAGGTACATATAGTGTATTCGGGGATTTTTACAATGAGTGAAATTTTGTATGTATAATCAAAGTTTTGGTATCGAAACGATCAAAATGTTGGAAAAGGCCTTCGGTGATAATTGTTTGTCACGACCAGGTATTTTTAATTGGGTCGAGTTATTCACAGACGGTCGAGAACGCTTTGACGACAAACCACGTTTAAGACGGACATCAAAATCAATTGGTGATCAATATGTCCATAAAATAAAGGAAATTCTGCCTGAGACTCGACAATTAATAGTCAGAGATTTGACCGGCAGCGTTGGAATATCGGAAGGATCAGTGGAGATCATTTTGAAAGATCATTGGGCCTAAGAAAAGTGAAAGCACGATTGGTTCCAGAATCAAGTTATGCTGACAGTTTTCTTCGATTATCGAGGTGTGTGCACTCCGAATTCCTATCGACAAGGAATAGCAGTTGAGTGCTATGAGTCCTTTGCGCGAGCTATTCATAAAAAGAGGTAAAAATTATGGGCCGAAAACTTTTGGATTCTGCACCATAATAATGCATCACCGCATACTGTATTAATTTCTCAAGATTTTTTCTCCAAATTTTCAGCCAACATCGTGCCGCAACCACTGTATTCGCGTGATTCAGCTTCATTCGGGCTATTCAGCAAACACAAACGACTGCTCCATGTTGATTCAACTGAAGATATTATACGTGAATCGCGCACCATAGGCTATTTCGGATATTGACTGAAACAACTGTTTCCAGGATTGGACGAAACGTTTCCAGAAGTGTATTGAAAAATTGCAGTCTCTGAATTATTGAGTTCGAGATCAGTCATATTTCGCTTACGTATAAGAGGGCAGACTCAAGAATACTAATCATATCCGATTGCAATTGTTCGCTATGACTTTGTTCTTCCTACATTTGATATTTGACTGGTCCTGAGTTAGTTTTGATGATGCTTACAAGGTAGCAGAAGCTATCTCATATACTCATATATATGACTTCTGTTGGCTTGATTGGTCAGCATGTAAAGCGCGAATTTTCACTCCAGTGACTGCTTGAGTATGATTCGAAGCGGCATTCTTGGTGAACAGACTGTATTGTGTAATTAGTCCATTTGTTGAATAGCCGATTCGCGTCACTTTAGTAGTGGTTTATAAAAATATTTGTATAACTTGAACAGAGTGACGAGCCAGTGCGTCCATGCAAGTTGTGACTTGACTAAAAATTGGGATATCTTGATGAAACTTGGTATGCGGGTTTCTCGGTAAAAAAAATTCGTGTCCGTAGATGAACGTAATCGAACCTCTGCCAAGCCCACAAATCGCCATTAACCGAAAACATATAAAGCAATAAATTAAGATATAAAACTCTTCTTCGGCATATGGGTTTGCAGTAGCAAGGGGAATCGGTAGACAAAAAATTTGTGGGCGTGGCCTCACCCTTTAAAAAGTTTAATGTACATGTCTGAACCTGAGCCAATAAAGCTACAATTACCAAATTCCGTGGAAATATCGTAAGAACTCATACCGACAATACAGATTAAATCGGAAGATAACAGCGGTCACTCCCCATATAACGGTATTGTTCGAAAAAGCGCAATAAATCAATAACTTTTTTCCACAGAGACATTAAAATCCTCCGAGATGGCATGAGAGGAATGGGAGCCTGTGTAAAGATTTGACGATGGACGTGACGCCGCCCACTTTTTGGTGAAATCGCAAACCTCGTGAGAAACGTGAGAAAGTGAGCGAATTCGGACTACAACCACGCCTACTTCCCATATAACACAATTTCAACAACTCTCCGTTGTTGAAATCTTAACAAAGCCAGAGCCAGAACAGTTTCGATTGAACAACAGTGTAAGAGTGCATTAACTAGCACAATGAAAGCCACTGATACGCCGTGCAACACCACGATAAGCCAGAGAAGATATGATAACAACACAAAACAGTTTCGAAACACAACGCATCACATGAATAACAGTCCACAAAAACAAAATATGTGTGATTTTTGTAACAATGCTTTGCAGCTATGCGTATGTAGCGGAATTTTTCTGATTTCCGCCGACATTCTATTCGCATTGTTGTGGTTGTGTATGTATGTGGTATGCTGCGAAAAATATTGGAATAGTGAAATGGAAATGAGTTGTCATGTTTGTATGCAACTGTGACTCACACAAATGCCAAGCGGAATAAATTGGTTATTGTTCGTGACTTGTCACCTTGGTAGTACATGTAGTGTTCGTATTTGGCGCGGAAAGTGAAAGGAAGCGGGGACATTTATATTTCTAAGCGAAAGTATATCCCTTTTATACAAATGATATAAATTCAAAAATATGTCTACATTTCAATATAATTAATAATTTAATTATTATATTCTTTGCTTACAATTTTGTCTAAGGAACGAAAACTATAAGCCAAAAGTAGAATTATGTACTTGAGCGTAGATCTGCTCTTCGAATTTGTATCAGATACAAAAGAGGCTTTTGGATGTGGAAATAAAATGTCAAAACTTCAATTGAAGGGTTACCTAAGCCTATTGCCTGCTGTACGTGACAAACCGTGATATTTTATGCGGTGAATGCTAGCTTTTTGTAATTGTAAGTAAGACAAAGGGATGCCATGAAGCATCATTCTGTTGTAGCCATAAGAGAAAACTTTTCTCTGCATTTCTATGATCTGTTTGTAATAATTTTAAAACTGACATAACACTGAAGTGGGTTCAAAATTTGCCTTAATAATCAAAGAAAAATTTTAATTAATTGGCAACATTTTCTTAGGAAACAAAGCAGTTTCAACAATCACACACATCCGTTAATTTGGCTTTACTCTCACTCATTTGCTTTTTACATATTTCTTTCCAATTGCAACATGTTTCCACAGATAATAAATGTAGTGTTTATTTTTTCACTTTAAACTAAACGGCATATCAAAAAATAAATGATTCACTATAAGATACAGGATCGCTATTTGGTACATCGAATCGCATTAGGGAGAGGCTGTGGTTTTATACAATTTTAAAAAGGTTTGGGGGCAGGACCAACCCCAAATACGTTTACTATAAGTTCCGACCCATTTAAGCTATAACTCATCCAAATTTGTACTGGATAGATCATTTCGACACCTCTTACGAAGTGTAAGAAAGGTAAATTTTCCACTACCCATATGACAGTCTTGTTAAAATTTATATTTATGAATGCGGCGTCAAAATTAAACGATCGTCGTGACACGCTTTGCCTTCAAGATATACAAAGTGCATTCAAAAGTAAACAGGATCAAAACAAAAAAAAAAACCGAACAAATGGTTTTTTCGGCAAGATCCTTCTGCTTCAATACAGCTTTTTGCATAGCCCATAAGCATGTCGAACGAGTGTTTTAGCTCGTTGGCCGTATGGCCGCCAGTATACCGATGTAAGCCTTTTGAGTGACCTCTGCGTCTGCATAACAATTTTCTTTCGTGGGCAAATGCATTTTTCTGAAAAGGAAGAAGTCGCACGGTGCCATATCAGGTGAATACGAATCAAATGTTGGATTCTGAGAAATTTTTGGTCGTCAGTCAACTTGTGCGGAAAAAACCTTACACACACCTTTCGTAAGCCCAAATATTGGGTGAAAATGCAATAAATCGATGTTTTGGAGATGTTCAGTTCCGTTTCAATGAATTTCAATGATGATTTCGGCAGATTTTTGGTGAATTCACGCACAGTTTCGATGAAATTTTCGGTGATCACGGATTTTGAGGGGTCACTTGTTGAACGTCATTCATGTTCTAACGACCACTTTGAAAATGATGAAACCACTCATGCACTCTGCTACGGGATAGGCAATCATCGCTATAAACTTTTTCATCAATTGAAACGTTTTGGTAAGATTTTAACAATTTTAAAATAAAAATTAAAGTTTACTATTTGTTTTAAGCTCATTTTCGCACCGATAACACAAACATACTGACACTTAAAACGCAATAACTTCATTTACAATCAATGAAATCTCATGAAATTCATGCGACAATTGTTAAAGACAGCAGATTCGAATGCACCAGTCAACATATTGATGGCCGCCAGGGGGTGCTAGATTCAAAAAGTCCTGTTTACTTTGGAACACTCCTTGGATTATCTCGCTCCAAAAAAAAAATATATTAAAATGGACTAAAGTGTTTAAGCCTCCACAAACTGAGTATGTGAACCCCAGCGCATATGGCTGACTTTTGCCGGAAATATCAGTCATAATGTGAGATATATAACTGAGATTCAAGCAGAATTCTTCTTTAAAAATAATATATCTTCGTGTCCAAAATGGGTTGAATCGGGGTAGTACATCCGTTACCCTCTATATATCTAATATTGAGTTTATCGAACTAGCACTTGACTTAATACCACACATATTGGGAAATATGTGAGTTATTTTAATAAAAGTGTACGTGGTTTTCGAATGTCCGTGTATTTCTTTGCCTAAAATCGAAAAAAACGGCAAAAAACTTGGCCAACTCTAATGGTATTCAGTAACCTAATCAGTTAGTATTATTAACCCAGACGTTTTTCTGTCGCAATATATCCAATATAGTGTTTTTCTACATTACACCTGACTTTCAAGCGTCTAAGTTAGTCCAAATGTTCGATATTTTGTAAAAAGGTGGAAAAACTTGTTTCAAAATTATGCAGCTTAGCGCGGAATATGAATGAAATTGGATTAGAACTTGGTTCAAATCTCACAACCCTAAATAATGCACATCAGTTCAATGTAGAAAATTTGGTCTCCTTGATTGAGTTTTCGTTAAGAAAGTCTCATTTTAAGATGATTTTGACATAAATTTCGCTCACGAGAAGGTAGATATTTCCCCAACTTTGATCCTTGCAAATGCCAAGAGTATGAAATGTACGTTTCTAAGCGCTTCCTTACCTGTTACTATAATCATTATTATACTATTTCTCTAAATTTATTATACTCTCGCAACAAAGTTGCTAAAGAGAGTATTATAGTTTTGTTCACATAACGGTTGTTTGTAAGTCCTAAAACTAAAAGAGTC
>NW_017534964.1:550992-567726 GCF_001853355.1 Bactrocera latifrons | reverse complement strand
AAGCGAACGTATTCCAAAAATTTTCAATTACGGTAACTTTTTCTTATTATGCTTTAAAAAATATTTATATTATATGTATATACATATATTTTTTGCAATCAGCACGTGTTACGTATTTCTTTCAAACGTCAAATTAAAGCTTTCACGGTGCTAAATATATCCATATTAATATCTTATACTTACTGGCATACCGACAGTGGCCACAAATAATAAGGGCCAAAACGGTGAAATTTTCGTAGACGGAAAAAAGGTGAATGCCACGACTTTCGCAACATTTGACGAAACTGTAATTAAGTCAGCGAAACCACAGGCGTAACACACGGCATGCCACGCAAGTCTCAAATGATACGCAACAATTACTCATATGCCAGCGCATGCTGAAATTAAAGGTTTCCGCTAATGCCAAAGCCGCGGCAGCAATGCCACAAGCGTCAACTCGTTGTCTGATTGTTCGTCAGCTCAGCGCGTGGCGGTTGAAAGCGTTGCCTAACTGTCATTTCACCGCAGCACCGCAGATGTGCCGCGCCAGATAGCTTTGTTACATCCGACAGTTGCTGACAACGACACATAGGAATTACAGTGATTTGAATATGTTTTCCCCGTTTCTAAGGCGCAATGCAGCGCTTCTGACCTGCGTGGGTGCATCAAGCGAAAGCGTGAAAGGTGGGGAGATGAAGAGGAAAACATGTGCGTGCGTATTTGCATTTGTTCTAATTGTGGCACGTTGTTTTGTTTCTAAGAATGATTGACTGGCCCACTGACTGACTGTATGACTAGCTGTCTGTGTGACTGCGGTCGGTGTTGGTGGTTTGCGGGTTCTTTATACTTGGACGCACACCCAAGTCATATCTAAGCTGCATATGTATATGTGCTTACTTACATTTGTTGAGATTTCCAAGTAGCGTTACGTGCAATTGTGCGCAATGTCAAAATATATTTTATTCTCATTTTTGTGTACAATAAATTCTACGTAGCAGTACTATTTATATGAAAGTACCAGTTAGTTATAGCTACAAGTACAAAAATATGCAAGTAGTAATAAAGCAAATCGGTATATACATATATATATATATATATATCTATACCATATATTACCTCACCACCTTATATAGTTGATTATCGATTCCCTTCTCAGCACTTTTGTATATGAAGCGTGGGAATTTCCTTCGTCTTCAGCAGAAATTTGAATAGTATAGAAGATATTCTTAGTTCTGAAAGTTTTTGCACAATTTCATAAGAATGTAATCTCGCACTAATTTTCTCTTACACTCATGAATATTAATGAGGTAAACGTCAAACTCAGCACACCTCATCATTTTCGCTTAAATAATGCAACCAGAAAATTGATAAAGTTTTTGTCATTCGGGAAATGAAGCACAAGTACGTTGCTGTGGTGAAACATTGTCGCCACTGGTTTGACAAGAATATTGAGGGAAGGAAAGTAAATTATTTTACGAGAAGATACATATTATAATAATATAAGGGATTCGTATATGAAATACCTTAAATATGGCATCGACGTTTCATATCATATGAAATTGTACACTATTTGTTTATTTTTTTTTTATGAAAAACGTGTTTTGCGCTTTTAAGGTTACGACAGTTAAGAAATGCTCTGTTGAGACAAAACGTGTTCACACACAGTTGCTTTTGAAACAGCAAAAACAAAACAAAAAAAATTACTCATTGCTTCCAGTGTTTGCACTGCTACTCAGCTTATTTATTTTCTTGCTCAAGGCTTTAAGATATTTGCATCCCAAGCTCCTTTGCGTCATCTCTCGGTGAAAAGAAAGTAAAATTACTTCATATTTTATTTGCGGTAATTGTGTGCGTGCGAGAATATCTGTCGTCGCGCATGAGCAATTTGCACTTGTAGCGAGGATGCTGCTAGTGTTGCCATCTTGGACAATAATATTATTCTCGTGTTGTCTTACATTATAAATGTTGCAGCTACGTGCCCGTTTTTGCAAATAGCATTTTCGCTTTCTCGCTTTCTTTAAGTGCAATTCTCAGTTGGAGTTTGGTCTGCTAATGTTATTGGCATTTCTTTAATGTAATTCCTTTACCGTGTGCATATATATCATCGATGGCTTGCTTGCATTCATATGGCATTCTAAGTCGTCAAATTTTAAGATAACATAAATTTAAATTTTTAATTTTAAGTTTTAAAATGAAATTGCACATTACTATATATTGCTCAAAAATTTTTCATATACTCCCTTCTTGCGCTCCAGAAAGGTTAGAGAGAAAATACTTTCTTGTACAACTTCTGAGGCCGATTTTTAATACATAGCTGGATCATACGAAATTTGTAAGGGCATTTCGTAACAGTTTAGAATTAGACATCATTATTATTTTGGAAAAGTGGACGTGGCCCCGCCACCTATTAAGTTTTTTGTACATATCTCGAAAACTGCTACAGCTATGTCAACCAAACTCTACAGAGTTGTTTCTTTTAGGCATTTCCATATACAGTTCAAAAATGGAAGAAGTCGGACAATAACCACGCCCACCTCCCATACAAAGGTTATGTTGAAAATAACTAAAAGTGCGTTAACCGACTAACATAAAACGTGAGAAACACAAAATTTTACGGAAGAAATGGCAGAAGGAGGCTGCATCCAGGTTTTTTTTTTAATTGAAAAAATATGTAAATGACGGATAATGAAATCTCGAATATCACTTTATCATGCGAGAGTATAAAATGTTCGGTGACATCCGAACTTAGCCCTTCCTTTCTTGTTCAACATCAAAAGCTTACCAGATTTAACAGGTATAATACTAAACTATATAATAACAAATTAGTTAAAGGATTACATGGGCTTACGGGTTTCGAAAAAACGTTTTTTTTTTCGGAGATACAGCCTTGAGCACTTGTGCGGTTGAGGCTAGCAACTCAACCGATCTTTACGAAATTTTACAGGTCTTTGGGACACAGTTCCTAAAAGCTTGAACAAAGGAATTTTGTTTAAATTTTTTTGTAAAAATGTCTGCTAAAAACCCACTCTCCAGTTTTTTCCCCTCGTCCAAGTTCTAAGTTATGGTTTTAACTAAAATACGTATTTTTATATTAATTAAGTTTGCAACGAAGTTTGTAACACCCAGAAGGAAGCGTCGAAGCCCTGTTAAGAATATATATATAAATGATTAGTATGTTGAGCTGAGTCGATTTAGCCTTGTTCGTCTGTATACATATATACGAACTAGTCCCTCAGTTTTTAAGATGTCATTTGAAATTTTGCAAACATCATTTGCTCTTCAAGAAGCTGCTCATTTGTCGGAACGGTCGAAGTGGGACCAATATAACATTTAGCTGCCATACAAACCGAACGATCGGAATCAGGTTCTTGTATGGTAAACTTTCGCATTTGAGAATGTATATTTACAAAAGTTGGCACATGTTATTTTCTAAGATAATAATGTAATGTGCGAAGAAATTGGTCAGATTGCCTTACTATAGGGTACCTATATAAACTGAACGATCTGAATCTAGTGGCGGTATGGCAAACTTTTGCATTTAACAAGATAGATTTACGAAATTTGGTATAGATTATTTTCTAAGGCAACAATATAATCTCTGAAGAAATTTGTCAGATCGGTCAACCATAGCATATAGCTGTCATACAAACTGAATGTTCGGAATCAAATGCTTGCATGGGAAACTTCCTCATTTGACAATATATCTTCACGAAATTTGGTATGAGTTATTGCTCAGAGAAATAATTTAATATCGGAAGGAATATAATAATAAATCGCATATAGCTGCAATAAAAAACCGAACGATTGTAATCAAGGGTTTGTATGGAAAACTTTCGTATTTGACGTCGTACCTTCACGAAATTTGGCATGGACTAATGCTTAAGGTAATAATATAAAGTCCGAAAAAATTTTTCGGATCAGATTACAGATTGTATGGAAGCTATATGCTATCCATACACAAAGTTACTAAAAGAAATGCATCTGTGAAGGGTATCTTACTTCTGTGCTGCCGAAATTAACGTTTCCTCTTTTTTCAATTTCGATGATGATTAAATTATTTTTGTCTTTTTGCGTATTCTTTCTTATTTCACGGTTTTTGCAGTTCTATTGCAAACAAGATATTAATCTGATAATAAGTAATGCTTAAAGGTATGTTTATCAAAAATACAATAAATACTAACTTGCAGTCATTTCTGAACACATTATTCTAATTTTTTATCAAACGCAAGAGTTCTTTAATTAATTATCAAAATCCAGTACAAAACGGAAATCTGAAAAGCATGCAAAGTATGCAAAGCAAAAAAATGTGCTCTTCGACGAGTACCATACTTACAAAATTTAAGCCTAACAAATGAATGTTCTCATTATAATTGTGATAAAGCTGCATAATTGTACTAGTCTCATGTGCTTTCCATATGATATCCATATGATATCCATATTCCATATGAATCAGTATATACATATGTGTACGTTTATGTGGCTTCTGATTTCATAGACACGTACACCTTCGATTTTGGTTGTCGTCTACGAGTATGTTGCTTTTGTATTTACTAAGTATGTAAACCTATGAAAACCTTGTTAATGGAGTTACAATGTTCTCACTTGGGGTGACAACAAAAATATGAGTAAGGGGAGCCAAATTCCGGCAGCAGTCGAGCCCTAAATACCATCGTTACTTGTACGATGTAAAGACGTTTCAGATATTTGCAGCTCGTAAAAAACAGTATATTCAATATGTTAGTAATAAGATATTTTTAAAGTTTTTATGTTTATGCTCGGCTTCAAGTCTAACAGAAGTTGAAGAAGATATATTAACTTATTAAATTAAAATATAAAATTTTCGTTTATTATATTTATTGGGATATATTTCGATATATTTAATATTGTTTTTAATTTGAAGAGATGCTTGTCTCGCTTTAAACCGATTGTATACATTGTAAAAGGATATCCCAAGTCCTTAGTTTGTAGATTCAAGCTTACACCCTTAGAATAGCTCCTTTTATGATTATATCGTTAATCAGTTATCACAGTTTTGTTTGATAACAGTTATAGGAAGTGAAAGAGGTTATCCGTTTTTACAATATAATAAGTAAGGAATGCTACCACAGATTTTTTGTTCGCCTAACGACACTAATTTATGAGTTTTGTATTTGTTCTGCTAAAAATAAAACCCAGCTCATTGTCAATAAAGTTTTATTCAAGAAGGAATATTTGGAATAAATATTATTTAATGCCAAAATTTCAAGAAAACATCTAAGGCAAGATTTTATTCCGCTACTCGGACCCAACTCTTCAACTCCTATGGACTACGCGGACCAATGCCATGAAATGTGTCAGGCTTTAATATACAATGATGCAGATTTGAGAACTTGTTTAATAAACCTCAGCATTAACAAAACAATGTATTTTCCATAATTACAATACTTTCGCCCAATAAACGCTACCTACCTAACCAAAACCAAAACGTCAGTATTTAAGTGCACTATGCACCTCTCTTCTTACTCTCTTCAGTCTAATTATTTTTATTAGTATAATCCTTATATATCTTCGAATTGACGGCGCCAACATCAGATACTTGAACACAATTATTTTACTCTAGTGCAGCATGTTGCGAGAGTATCAACAGAAATTTTCAGGTTAACTGAAACTGTATAACTATATGTGCATACACCTCCTACTTGCCTTCGTAAATGTGTCTGTATATGTGTTGTGCTTTGAAATATCTTGTTTTATGGTTGATTAAAGCAGAACGGGTGCAGCCGGCAATACACAATGTGTTCTGTATTCAGTATTGCCTGTCAGAGCTGTCACTTTGGCGCTGGCACACAAGTAACATAAGCCAACTGCGCTGCAAACAAAAGCACACACGAACATGAACAAGGGCTATAAGCTAAAGAGCATACCATGAAAATACGAATTGAACGGGCCCATGGCGAAGTAAAATCAGACGATACATGGCTCAGAGGACTGTATGAACGAACACTGAGACAGTGCCAGCAATTACGATTTATTGGAAATCTGATCAATGGGCAATGTCGTCGCAATACTATTCCATTTCATTGACCAACTGCCCACATGCACACATACATTTTCCCACACAGTGCCTACAAACATTGGTCAAACACTTGAAAAGTGTGTCTTTGAAGGCAGTACACATTACTTTATTAATACTTTTTTCACTCCTTCAAAACCAATGCTGAGGTCGAAAACCCCCTTTAACAAAAAATGTGGAAGGAATAAATTTATAGGCTTTGAAAATCTGTAATTTTGACTTGCTTTTTTTTAATCTAATTCAGCGATTGTGTCAAAACATGAGCTGCATAATTTTGGCGCTCCTGTGTGCTAATTTTATTTCGAAGCAGCCATGGCGGGCGATCCTTTCCTCACATCAAAAGCGGGATTACTTCACTTTGTATCGGTGACATATGGCTGACCCTTGACATCACAGCGGCTGATATCTGGTGTGTCATCGTGGATTATACATTTTGCTATTGCCATATGCATGTACACCTACATGGAGACAATAAATAGCCAAACGCAGAAGAGCGCAATCGCCTGTTCACCCCTGGCGAGTATCTGTTTTCAAAGGTATCATGATTTTTTATATCGGAATATTTTTCTCTAACTTTTATATGGGTTATTGATTGCATAGCTTACAAATTTAGCAAGGAGGCGCTTATATTACACAAAAAATAATTTAACTTACAAAAAAGAATAACTTATTTTATCCATTAAATACATACACATATTAAAATAGTCAATTTAATATAAATTTTATCAATTCTGGATATAAAAGGTAGTACAAAGCTTCAAATATGGCATTAATCAACATAAGGCACAATATATTGTAGGTATTGTCAATATTTCAGGCAATTTCCATATTTTTGGCACCATCATCCCAAAGGAAAGTAGGTAATAACGAATTAGGGCTATTTTTGTTACCCTATTTTTCTGTGTACTATTTCCCAGAGAGAGTGTGCCGAAAGGAAAAAATCTGAGCTATAAGGCGGATGAAGAAAGCTTTTCAGTTGTTGTTTTCCCAATAGTTCTTAGCAAAACGTGCAACATGAACCCGTGCGTTGTGATGCTGAAAAATTATTAATTCGTGTCTGAACGCAAATTCCGGGCGCTTTGCGGCAAACGCTCTCTTCAATTTGATGAGTTGTTATCGGTAGCGTTCCCATTAAGGGTTATACTCAGCTTTAGGTGCTCGTAATACCTTGGCTTCTTGGGTTGTTGCCTTTAATATGGCTGGTTGGCGAGGCTTCACATATGATCTTTTGCATTTTGAGCTTTAGTCCATTTTTTCTCACCAGTCACAAACCGGTGCAAAAATTGCTTCTTTTAATAACGTTTCTGACATGTAAAAGCGTCCTTAAAAGAATATTGGCTTCTATTCATATGGCACCCAATTAAATGACTCTCTAAAGTATAGCCAGCTTTTATTTGTGTGTGTTGACAACAATGTTTATCGAATAACGCTTTGGTTGCACAAAACGTTCTTCGTTTTATAATAATAAGTAAGTATCCGTATCTTGCATGCCGAACGAATATATTTATGGATCCAATATATAACCAAGTTTACAACAGCGCTCCAGTCGTTCTTCCTTTTTGCTGTTTCGCGCCATTTCATTAAACCGAATTCGAAACTCGCTGTTGCCAATGGACCATACATATTTCGCAAAACTTTTTTCTCAAAAAATCGCCTCTGCACCAAATAACAGAACGAGCTTAATGATTGACTTGTAGAGTTTGGTTTATACTCGTCGAGAGAGGGCTTTACTTCTTAATTACCTACTCAGTCCGAAGTAACATCTATTTGAAAGAGCTATTCTGTGTTAGATTTCGAGGCTGACGGTGTTGTTGGTGTTTATGCTGGTTCCAATATAGACGAGGATATCTGCGACTTCTAATTTTAACTGTCAACAGTAACGTGGGAGCCAAACCCTTAGTGCAGCGGTTGTTAATTTTAATTTGCTAGCTTGAAATATCGGTTTAAATTGATTACCTTGATAACATATATGGTACGTGACTTCTGTCAAACGCGGACTACTGTCAAATATATTCAACTCGTCTTGTCATATACACGAGCCTTTATCACTCTCTTTTTTAAAAACAATCGTTATGTAAATTAAATGTGACGAGAAGTACCTCAGAATTATTTAAATAGCCGAAGTAAGTTGAAAATATGAAAGAAGAAAAACATTTATCAACAAATTATGTTATTTTTCATTTCGATTAAATAGGTTTCAGTTAATAGAAAATACTTCTCCAGTTCTACCACTAGATATTTATTTAAACGCTTGGAAATTCGTTCTCTCACCTCCAACGAGTCTTTTTTTAAGAAAGTCTCTCGCTGAACAAAATGTTCGTATATAATATTTGTACACGTATTACAACAACAATTGCAATCAAAACAATATGCCACGGCGCTGCTATTAAATTGGTGGTGCAAGTGCAACAATCCAAAACGAGCCACACAAAGGAAACGTTACAAAAGCAACGCTTGGAAATACAACGATAACGTACAGCGAAAATGAATCACTACAAGAAGAAGAAAATGCAATGAACGACCAATGGACACGGAAACGGCAGCAACAACAGGGAATGCGAACAACAAAGTAATTACACCGCAATTGAAGCTGCTGTTGCACCTGGGTGTTGTACGGATGAAACGAAAGCAACAGCAACAACAACAACTGCATATGTGTTGCTTAAACGCGGCTTCCTGGTTCCACTCATAACGCACGCGAGCGCCACGAACTGTCGGATATGCGCCACATTCACATAAATGTTAAACGTGTCTTCTTGCTCCCGTCTGCAGCTCTTTGCGGGCCACAGGAGCAAGCACGTGCGAACGCAGACGTTCCAACCGAATCAGCGCTGGGACCTGCTGACACACACATATGCTTGTATGTAAAATGTGTGAGTGTGCCACCAATCTCTGTAAATGCGCTGGCTGCGCAGCGGCCAGGTTTGTAAGCAGTCAAGTACCCGGGCGTATGATCAACTTTCTTTAAAAGTTATTTTAAAACTTTCAGTTTGTGATTTTATATTTTCTTTTGTAACTAGCAATCTTTGGCTTTTAACACATATTTAAAATTTTCGGAATTATGCTTTCTCATTTATATTATTGAGCGTTTATATCTAGCACACGCAGCAATAGTCCCATCCTAGTAATCCTTGTCCTAGTCCACCTGTCTTCGATTCGCCATTTATCTCCTTGCTTTCATTTTTCTTTATGGTATTTATAAGTACTTAGCCATACCTTCTGGAGGCACCACTGCCGCAAGACAAACTTACTTTTATGAAGTACGTTCAACTGATTCGGAGTTTTTGTTGTCATCGATTTGATGTCTAATGAGCACTGACCATTTTTATCAGACTGGTTAAAAAGTTTGGCACATCACCAATTCATGGGTATTGTGAAAATAAATTCACTTTTCGTAAAACTTTATTTTTTTCTTTATTGTTAAGTATTTTGTTATTTCATAACTTTGTGTACTTAATTCGTTAATATAACTAATATTCAAGCCAGGATCGATAAACAACAGAAATAGTCGGTTTCACAGACGACCAGGTGACAAAGACTATCGCAAATATTGAATCGAATCGAAAACATATAAAAGGTCAAAACTGAGTATAGAATTAACCGTCAGAAGTACGACTGTAATTTGACACAGGGGATCGCATTAGCAAGGGGCAGGTGGGACCTAAAAATTTGGGAAAAGTGGGCCCGGCCTTCTAATAGGGTTCGTGAACATATCTAGTCCACTCACTGTTACGTAAAATTACATATCTCAGGACCTGTTTGACCAATTTAAGCCAAATTTGGTACATTAGATTCCTGCAACATTCTTATACTTGTATTACAGTGACTCCTTCGTTTCCAGTGTGCAAATCAAAGCAATTGATATAACCTGATGAAACTTTAGTAAGTTGGTTAATGGTATGTGAGGTTTTTAGTGATTATCAGGAAACATTTTGTTAGTATGTGGCAAATTCATGGTATGTAGTTTTGGAGAAAATAGATAAAATCGGATATATAAAATCATATATATATATAAATGCGAAAGTAACTCTGCCCGTCTGATACTCTTTAACGCCTAAACGACTGAACGGATTTTGATGAAATTTGGTATGGTGATAAATGATAACCTAGAAATGGTCATAGGCTATAAATAATCACGCCATCTTTCTAAGGGGGTAGGCAGTAGGCATATAACTAAATTGAGTTAGTGGTTTTTAGTCGTTTTTGTTGGGACTTTTGCTCTTTCACGTCTAAACGGCTGAACGGATTTTGATGAAATTTAGTAAAGTAATAGATGGTTACCTAAGAACGGATATAAGATCGAAATGATCACGTCATCGTACTTAGGGGGTAGCAAGTACTCAGAAAACTGAATTGAATTAGTGATTTTTTTATGGTTTTTGCTGGGAGTTTTGCTGTATCATGCCTAAACGGCTGAACGGATGAAATTTGGTTAGGAGATAGATAGTACTTAGTTACATTTTTATTATTAGGTAGTTAAGGTAGCTATTAGATATAGGTATTTTCTTAACCAATCATTCATATATCTAGGTTTACTCAGATACGTATTATTCTTTATTTTTGCAGTCGCTTTCATTTGTTAATTCTCAATTCATGTGCATGTTTATGCTACATTGTATGGTATAGTTTCCAAGTGCACATGTTGTGTGACCTTGGGTTTRTTTTAATGTGAGTACATTTACAAACAGTTGCTAAAATGTATTCTAAGAACCCATTGGTTATCATATGTAAACATTTTATCCTTAGTAATGCTTGTGTTATTGTTTGTTGAATGCTATTGTTTTGCATGACAATGGATTTTAAAGGGTTCCGGTGGCCTAGAACGCTCGAATTAAGGGTGTTTTCTGATCTTTTTTTAAGGTTTAAAAAAAGAAGAATTAATTTAAAATGTCTACAGTTTATTTATACACTTATGAAAAACATAAAAACCAAATAATTTAGTATTCAGTAGGAGTGCAGCTATCGCTGGTACTACACCCAAAAAATAAAATTGAAAATTAAAAAACTTTCGCGCTTTTGAAGTTCATATTCTGAAAACAGCTCTTTTTGAACCAATTTTAGATCGAAAAAATCGAAGATCTTTAAATTAAAATTTGATCGTAGTTCCCGCGCTAGATATTGATCTTATAAAGAATCTGAAGAGCAGACTCAGACGCGTCAGATGTTAGATTCTCAGCGCCACACATCTCAAAAGGCCTCTGAGACGTTTTCGCAGACTCAGGCCCGTCAGACCCTAGATGCTGAACGCCACGCATTTCAAAGAGCTTCTGAGACAGTTTAACAGACTAAGGCACTTCGAGTTTTAGATGCCGAACGTCACGCGTAATTGATTGCGGCAGAGACTGATGAAGATTCACAAAGACGACGTCTTTTAAATGCTGACCGGCCGGCAGAAAGAAGACGTACGTTTTCAGTGAGTACGTGGAAGGCATTTAATGGTGCCGCTTTTGAGTATGACCCTTTGATCGACTGTGTTAGTCACCGATTGGTTATCATTGAGAGAATGGAAAAAAATGCAGATATTGTGAAGCACTGAAATGGAAAGAAGAAACTCCAGGTATGTGCTGTTCTGGTGGAAAGGTTAAAATTCAATTACTTGGCGAGCCAGAGGAACCTTTTAAATCTTTTTATGACAGTAATAAATCGCGCCGGTTTTTAAGCAGGATTAGAAAGTACATATAATTCGAGCTTTCAGATGACGTCATTTGGTGTAGATAAGGAGGTCGTAATGCCTGGATTTTCACCTACTTTTACCATCCAAGGACAGGTATATCACAGGATTGGTGCCTTACTTCCCGCAAATAATGAACAACCAAAGTTTCTGCTACTTTATTTCATGATGATGAAGAAAACGAAGCTGATCGCAGGTGTCAAAATATACAAGGAATCGAAAGAGATACTGTTTTAAAAATCCAGAGAACGTTGCATGAACATAATCGCCTTATCAATACTTTCAAAACAGCACTAGAAAGAATGCCGAGAGATGATTATAGGTTGGTGATGCACCCTGATCGCACACCAAGTGGGGAACATGAAGGGTGGTTAATGCACCGTTAATAAATGAAGTCGCAGCCTTGGTTACAGGCGAATAGTTTGCTTCCCGTGATATAGTTTTACAGGCCCGAGATGACACATGACACATTAACTAGGGTACCTGATACTCATAAATTTTATGATGCGTTGCAATATCCGATAATATTTAGTAAGGGACAAGAGGGTACCACTTTCAAGTTCCTCAAATTAATCCTGTAACAGGTCTTCCCTCGCATAACAAAAAGGCTTCATGCATGGATTTTTACGCCTACAACATGATGATACGAGAAAACAACTTTAACATTTTACAAAGATGCAAGCAACTGGCCAATCAGTTTTACGTTGACATGTACGTTAAATTTGAAAGCGAGAGGTTACGGTACATATCATTAAATCAAACTAAACTAAGACCAGAAAATTACATCCATCTTCAAGACGCTGTGGCAAATGACGCTAAYTTAAATCCAAATAACTTAGGTCGCATGGTCATTTTACCGTCTTCATTTGTAAAWAGCCCGCGGTACTTACACGAATATACACAGGACGGGTTTGTTTATGTGGGTACACATGGTCACCCTGACTTATTCGTCAGGAAAATACACAAAACAATTTCCTCGCAAGTTAGTGAAAGAGACCGTTCACAACGACCACGGATACCCGTAGTATCGTAGAAGAGCGTCAGCAGACGGAGGTCGAACAGCAACCCTGAACCATTGCGGTTGATAATAGTTGGGTAGTCTCCTATTCCCCAATTTTATTAAAAATGTTTAACGCTCACATATATGTAGAGGCATGCAGTTCAGTACGCGCCACCAAACTTATCTGCAAATATATAAACAAGGGTAGTGATCAGGCTATTTTCAATTTTACAAATACTGATCTTGCGAATCCTGTAGATGAGGTACAAACTTATCAGTCTGGTCGGTATGTCAGCAGCATCGAAGCCGTGTGGCGTCTGTTAGGATTCCCGTTGCATGAAAGACATCACGCCGTGATACATCTCAGCGTGTATTTAGAAAATGGTGAACGCTTTTATTTTAATGAACACAATTTCCACGAACGAATAACTACTCCGCCAAAAACCACTCTCACTRYTTTTTTTGATCTTTGTATCAGAGATGAGTTTGCAAAAACTCTTCTTTATGTCGAGGTGCCGAGGTATTATACTTGGGATGCAAGTAGGAAAACTTGGAAACGCCGCATTCAAGGTACTTCTGTTCAGGATAGGCCTGGCGTCAAATCTGGAGATGCTTTAGGATGAGTTTATACAGTTCATTTTACATGGAATGTTTTTGTCTACGCATGCTTTTACATCACGTGCGCGGACCTTCCTCTTTCAATGATCTAAAAAAAATATAACACACAAGATTATTCTACATTTCGAGAGGCATGTGAGGCAAAAGGATTACTTGAGAATGATAACCATTGGGATGTGACACTGGAAGAAGCTGCTCATTGTAGATCAGCAGGCAAGATGAGAGAGCTATTTGCTGTATTAGTAGCGACATGTGGTCTTTCAAATCCTCAACAATTGTGGGATAAATATAAAAATGATATGAGGGACGATCTATTGTATAGATTACAAGAGCAAAATTCCAATGTCACGTACAGTGATTTAATTTACAATGAGGGTCTGAAAAAAATTGAAGACCAGGTTAAAACAACTTCTGGAAGGGATTTATCAGATTTTGGAATGAACAGACCACAGAGAACCGAGGAAATCATTAGCGATTTAATACGGGAACTAGATTACGATACTGCTTCCCTACGACAACAATTAATAGAGTCTGTTCCAAGTTTGAACCCAGAACAAAGGTTAGGATATGACAATGTTGTCAAAAAACCCGAAGATGGCGAAGGTGGTTTGTTATTTTTGGATGCACCTGGAGGCACGGGAGAAATCTTTCTTTTACTTGCTTTTAGCCCAAATCCGGAAAAATAAAAGAATTGCTGTAGCAGTTGCCTCTTCCGGAATAGCCGACACTCTGCTCAATGGTGGTCGAACGGCACATTCGGTGCTTAAACTGCCATTAAACTTAGCCCATGAAGAAATGCCAGTCTGTAATATAAGTAAAAACAGCGAGCGTGGACGTATGTTGCAGCAATGTAAATTATTAGTTTGGGATGAGTGKACCATGTCCCATAAAAGAGCAATTGAAACTCTAGATCCGACTTTGAAAGATATCAAGAGTAATTTAAATATCATGGGGGGATGGTGGTACTTTTAGTGGGCGATCTTACACAGATTTTGCCGGTTTTCACTATAGGCCCCCCTGCAGATGAAATAAATGCCTGTTTAAAAGCGTCAACGTTATGGGTGCACGTAAAAACGTTTAGTCTGTCTACAAATATGAGAGTGCAACTACACAATGATGTACAATCTGGACAATATGCTGCTGCTCTTCTTAAAATTGGAGAAGATCGTATGGCACAGGATGGTAATGGCGTGATTACATTGGGTCGTGAATTCTGCAATGTTGTGCATAATCCAGATGATCTAAATAACTTCGTCCATATTGAACTGCTAACACTGCCTGCTAATAGAGAATGGTTATGTGAACGAGCAATTTTAGCGCCGACGAATGAAATGGTGGTACAGATAAACGAACAAATTATGTCACGCGTGGGAGGTGATATTGTTGAGTTTTTCTCTGTAGACACTGTAATGGATACTGAACAAGTAACATCCTACCCAGTAGAATTTCTTAATTCTTTAGAACTGTCGGGAGTACCTTCATACAAACTGTGGTGGAAAGTAGGCGTTCCTGTCCTTTTGATGCGGAATTTAGATGCACCAAGACTGTGGAATGGCACACGGTTGCAAGTAACACACCTCGGTCGCAATATCGTAAAAGCAATCATTATGACTGGAATGGCAAAAGAAGAGAATGTTTTAATGCTGCCCTTCAAATATATTACGCAATAGGAGTTTTAATAAAAATATGTAATAATTATTTTGCATCATATGTTGTCAGTTTGTTTATCTGCTATTACAAGTTCGTAGCCTTGTATGGGTGCGTTGTGATTCAGCACATCATTCAACTAAATCTTTTTAACTGGCACGTACATGTGGGTAGTTATTCACGACATTATACCATTCGACTTTTACATTGAGTTTATAAAGCCTTGTTTTCTAGCCAAAAGATTTATAGCAACTAGCTTTTACCCGCGACTTCGTCATCATAAGATTTTTCTCCCGGCGGTAAGTCCCCCTGCAACAATCCACTATCGTGTTCTTGTCCTCAACTTCACATCAAAATTTCTTCAAAAACAATCTAAGCACATAATGGATAGCTCAGAATCTTTCCTTAGTAAATATAAAAAGTAAAGAATGTAAATCGGCTTAAAATACTACTAACTACCTACCTGCCAACCCCCGATGTTAGACAGTGCGACATCCGCAACATCGTCTGCATAGGAAGTACTAACTTAATGTAAGTAGTATAATAATGTAGGAAGCTAAAAATAAGAGGCCTTATTACTAGAGTACATTTTTGTAAACTATGTTCTTTGTCTTTCCCTCTCTGGCCAACACATGGAGATTCTGTGGACTTGAAAGACGTGAGCAAGCCACGTATAATTGTCCGTGAAAAAAACAACTCTTTTCTAAATTAATGCCGGATAGTTTTAATGTTTGCCCCCGAGCTTTGTTTATCGTCATAGCGAATGCGATTTTCAGCCGAAATGGTAATCTAACTTAATTTGTGCTCTTATATAGAAAATATGAATGTTTATGTTAAAGCGCATGCTACAGGGTGAGAGAGAAAAACTTAAGTTTCCTACCAAATTATGTGCACTAATGAAGCCCCAAATGTTCGGAAATTATTAATCGGATTACTTGTAATTCAATAAGTACTAACATCAATAAAAATAAAAACTAATGGAAATTGGATAACACTAATTCACACAGTCGTAATTTCGCATCACGCATAGTGCCATGGCATAATAATGTCTTATCTTGCGTGCATTGCGGTGAGAGCACTTAAATGCCGAGTATGCGAATACATTTTTCTTTTGGAGCACACATGTGTTATACTAACAACCGTCCTACCCGTTCCCATTCCGAAATTATTGAGACTGAAGTACCAGCCCTAGTACTACATATATTTATATAAAGATTTTCGTATCTCCTTTATGTGGAATATATCGGTCAGTGTATGAGTTATAGTTTATATAAAATTGCTTCGATTTTGATCCTCTGGTTGACGTTTAACATCTTAAGGTAATTATTATTACTTAAAAATTTTGACCCCAAATGACGAGTAGAGCTGTGAAACGGTGCTTGCTGCGATGTTCTCAATATTTATACTCTTCGGCATAAACCGTCAGAAGTACGACATGCGGCTTCGGTTTGAGGCGATCCATTCTTAAAATCACTGAATATGCAGCAACTGAATTTAATATACACTTGTGCTCACATAATTAAGCCACTGCATAGCAAAACTACGTTTCTGAAAATAAATTCACCGAATTAGCTTTTCATTTGTATAACGGTATGCAAAAAAGTTCCGTTATATGTTAGGAAGTTACTAAGATGATATTCAGAGAAATAAGTATCGTGGTTGGCGAAAAAATGAAAATAAACTCGCAGTTGATCTAGTCGCGTGTGCTCATATACATAATTAAGCCAGTGTTACAAAAGCTTTGCAATCACTGTCTGTGTAAAAAAA